>NC_081407.1:462484588-462790838 GCF_030272615.1 Cryptomeria japonica | reverse complement strand
CCCTACAAAGCAACTTAAAAGACAAATAATAGGAATGGAAAAGAAACAACAAGTTACAAGTTACACATCTTTATAATGTAATTATTTGAAAAAGTTCCTATTACTTTTAAAAGCAAAAGTCTCTTTTACTTGCAAAAGAAGGAAAATTTCCCACTCGCAGTTCAGAGATCAAAACCCGATTTTGGAGGAAAGACCAAGCAAACGAACTCACAATGCAATCAAATTTGAAATATGGATCAAGGATGAACCGAAGATCAGTCCAGTTTAGAGAGAAGCAAGAATTTTGCCTCGAAAAGTGTGCCTTGGTGTAAAATATTCATTGTTGAATAAAATTTTTAAAAGGGGTTGTCCAACTTTATGAATTCAAAATTACGGACAATAGTTGGCTTTGACTAGGGAATTTCTTTCACTCGTTCTTAGAAATGATGAAAGAATAGAAACCAGATCAAGTGCCTTCCTTCTGATCCATTGGGCAATAGAGTAAATCAAATAAAAAAACAAAACACAAAAGACTCAAAAACAAAAAGACAAAAAGAACAAAAAGGCTTGGACTTTATTTACAAATACTTAGCTATAACCTTTAGCCAAAGTAATGCTTCAGGTGCTGGCCACTATAGGGCAATGTAAATGGTGTTCCATCTCAATAAACCAATATAAAGCTATTCTCTCTAGCAACATGGTGAATGGTGAAAGGTCCACGCCAAAGAGAATCAAATTTCCCGTACATGCCTTTAGGTTCTCAGCACTTATCCCAAAGCAGCACACGATCACCAACTCTAAATCCTCTTTGCTTAGCTTTCTTGTCAAAAAGAATTTTCACTTGTTTCTAGTGTTGAGCAATTCTATCCACTACTTGAGTTTTTTGTTCTTCTAGCTGAGAGAGAAACATTATCCTCTTGTCTAAGGCACTTTCGAAAGTTTCATCTTCAATTGCCTTAGCCAATTTTAGAGCGGGAAGTTCTAAAGTAATGGGTATTAATGCATTCGTAATGGCGACATGCCAGTAGCTCTTTTTGGTGTAATATTGTCTGCCCATAAAGCATCATAAAAAGCCTTATGTCAAGACCTTTGATTTTCTTCCACGAGCTTGTGTATGGTGGTAATAAAGTTCTTGTTACTTGATTTTGCCTAACCATTACCTTGGGGATAATAGTCAGAATAATGAGCCAATGAGATACCATATTCAAAGAAAAACTAAGTTACCTCAAAAGAAGAGAACACAACCGCGTTATCGGTCACAATCTTGTGTAACACTAAATCTGGAAATTATGTTCTCCTTGAGAAACCTGTATACCACCTCTGAAGTAGCATGTTTTACTAGTACAACCTTCACCCACTTGGTGAAATAATTAGTAGCAGTGATAACATATGTGTGACCAATGCTTGAAGGAGGGTTGATAACACCAATGAAATCAATTCCCCACTGTTGGAAGGGTTCTTCAATTACCATAGGCTTCAATGGCAATGTTGCAAGCTTTTGTTTGCCCACAAATTAATGACAATTAATACACTTACGCACCCATCTAAAAGCATCTCGAAAGAGTGTTAGCCAATAATACTTGGCTCTCAAGATCTTGTGAGCAGTCACTAGTGCGAGAAATGCCCATCACATGCTTGATTATGGAAAGATTCCATTAATCTGTCTTGTTTTGCCTTATCAACACAATGAATGAAAGTACCATCAACAGCTCTCTTGTACAAACTGTTGTCCCAAAGAATGAAGTTTGTAGATTTGAGCTTTATTTTCCTCTTTTCCTTGAATGACAAATGTGTTGGACATTCACCATAGGTCAGAAAATCGGCCAAATTTGAATACCATTCATCAGTTGTATTAACAAACAACGCCCTAGGAAGGTCTTCTATATCATCTTGCTCCTGATTCTCAAAACCATTTTTTAGCTATGAGCTGACAAACCCCTTTTCCATGAACACGATTGGTAGGCTTAATCTCCAAATCATATTCCTAGATCTTTGCAATCTAGTTACCTCTTTTTGTTCCAAACTCTTGTTGAGTTAAGATAGACTTAACTGTAGAATCCAAAACTAGAACCAATGTGTGAGAATTCATAATATAAAATCTAAAATACTTAACTGCTTTCACCATAGCATAAGCATTCTTCTCAACCAGAGAGTACTTGAGCTCATGAGCCTTCAAAGGATAGCTCATGAAAGCAATGGGAGATCCAACTCCCTCTAATTTTTTCTGCATTAGAATGGCGAACATAGTATGCTTGAAAGCGTAACTACACATGATAAAATCCTTGGTATAATTTGAACAAACCAACACAGGTGCATGACCAATTACCTCCTTAATCTCATTGAAAGAAGTCTTTCCTTATGGAATCTAGCACAAAGTAGTTTTTCTCTTCATCATATCAACAATATGACATGTCTTCTCAACAAAATCTAGGATGAACCGACGCAGCAAATTAACTTTTCCAAAGAAGGAATGAACAGTCATCTTGCTGGCAGGCAAAAGGAGAGTCTAAATAGAATTAAGCCTTTCTGAGTTGATCTTAATACCTTCTTTAGAAAAATGTCCAAGAAGCTTTCTCAATTACCCCAAAAACTAATTTCTTAGGATTGAGAGAATTACTGTGCTTGTGACATCTTTCTAATACATCTTGTAAGTGAAAAAGATGGTTTTAACGGTCCTTGGAAAAGATGGTGAGATCATCAAGATGTACCACAATATACCCTCCCAAAATACCACGAAAAGCTAAATCCATGGCTCTCTAAAAGGTAGCTCAATCTTTAATTAAACCAAAAGGCATCCTGTGATATGCAAATGTGCCCCAAGGAGTATTGAATGCAGTTTTATGTTGGTTAGATTCCCTGACCTCAATCTAATTATACCTTGAAAATCCATCCAACATAGACATCATTTGGGCACCTGTCACTATTTGCAGCACTTGATCCATTATCGACAGAGGATAATCATCCTTCAATGACAATTGATTGAGATTTTGAAAATCCACACAGATACGTATCTCCCCGTTCTTTTTTTGCACCAGAACTATATTTGCTACCCACGTTGAATGGTTGGTAGGAAAAATAATCCGAGCGTTGAGCATTTTCTGAATCTTGGAAAGGATAGTACCTAATATTTTGTGATTGTACTGATACTGCTTTTGCCTAAAAGGTGTTACGCTAATCTTCAAGGGAATATCATGTTGCACCTCCTTTGAATGAAAAGACTTGAGGTCATCATAGAATAGGCCAATACATAGATGTATTGGCGTAGAAGTTGGATGAATTGCTTTGTGTCCTCTTGGACGTAATTATTGCCAATATTGACAAATTTTGGATCCTCTTCTCATCTAATGTTATACTTTTTAAATCCCATGGAGGAATCTGAACTTTCTCATTGCTTCTTTTTGATATAACGATCATGATTATCAAAAAGTTTCTCAAGAGAAACTAGTCCTTTAGGAATTTTGTTCCTCTTCAACTGAAGAATTTCATCATCTATTTAAGATGATGTATCTGGCATTGAATCTGAAAAAGAGGAGGAAGAAGAGTTACTTCCTTCAAAGTACATATTCTTGAAATTATCTTCAGTCTGAAAAAAATTAATAATCTCTTTGTCATCATTAAAAATCTGCTAGCGATCCCAATTGTCAGGCATGTTGGGTCTACAAATTAACTCAATGATATATCTATCTATCTTGACCAAAGTCAAGATGTGGAACTAGCAAAGTGGTTAAAACTACAAGAGAATCGGCTCTATCATTGTATTCATAGGGTACAACAAAAATATTGAAAGCATCAAAACTTTCAATATTATCCCATACTAAGTTTTGATAGTACTTGAGCCTGTCATTTCTAGTCTAATAAACATTTCTGACTTGACAAACCACTAACTCTATGTCACCTTGAGCATGTAGGTTCCTAACTCCTCTTTTGTGAAAAACGCCCATGCCCAACAAAAGTGACTCATATTCAGTTATGTTGTTGGTATTGGTGAACTACAACTTGAAAGAATAAGGGAAGATCTCTCCCTTGGGAGAAATGAGAACGACACCAACCCCCGATCCGTTGGAAAAACCACTTCCATCAAACTCGAGAGTCCAAATATCATTAGAGTTGTTGATATCATTAGAACTATTAGAGGTTGCTTCTTCTGCAACTTGTGTATTTTGAAGGAAACCGACATCTTTTTCAATCATAGTAGATGGTTGAACTTCTTGTGTAGTTGAGGAAGACTACAACTCCTCTTGGGGAAGAGATTTATTATCTTCAACTGGAATAGAAGATTGGATATCTTCGACCATAACATAAGACTCAAAAGAGCTTGTTTATGAGCTTGGTCTTTATCAGCATCAACAAACCTTTCATTGTCTGAAAGAAGTGAAGTTTCTGAATCATTGGTAGGCCAATCTTCAGCAAACTCAGAGATCTCATCAATATGGAGATAATAATTCCCAAATCCAGCAGATTCAAAAAGAATCTGAGCATGGGAATTGTTGGATTTAAACACTGTGTACTTGGTCTCTCTTTCGAGAACCAACTTCTGAATGACACCTTTAACAGGTATCCTTGCTTCAGTCATATCCATATTGAGTTCTCCTCCAACGTTCTTACAAAATTTACATCCAAGTAACATCCCGTAAGAAGCTGGTACATCCACCACTAAGACAGTCATCTTGGTCTTCTTTTCAGGAAGAGTTGTAAATGCAAACTAAGCATCTTTTATTTGCCTAATGAGTGGAACTTGTTTGTTTTCCATAGATAACAATGACCAAAATTTTTAGTCAAAAGTAATCCTAAGGCATGAGCCACCTTTGCTGGCATAACATTATCAGGATCACCAGAATCTAAGACACAATTACTCAGCTGGAAACCATTAATCAGCAAGGAAATATAGAAGGGTTCTATTTTCCCAAGGATAGCGGATGGGATGGTCACCAGATTGTTTGGTAATTTCTTAGGCTCTAAAACAACATGTTTACTTTCAACAATAGGACGAGTGTCCTTAATTTTCACAAAATTTGATAACCTATCAAACTAATCGGGATTAGCCTGCAAGTATTCAACCTCTGACATTTGTATCTCAGTTTTCCTAGCATAGTCAATGATGTCAAAAGCTTGAAAAGAACCAACTAAAGAAGGGTGAACACTATCATCTTGGGGTTTGAGGTTAGGCACACTGGTCTTAGGCTCATTGAAAGAAATAAAAGAAGGATTGTCACCACTTACTTGGTTTTTTATTGCGTCCTTGGAAAGAGTGGGTAGTAGTGTTCCTCTTTTAGTGGTAGTAACGAGCAACTAGGTGTCACCTATAGCTTTCACTGCTTCTTCTTGTTGAGTCAACCTTGTCTAGGAACATATCATTATGACATATGCATGACTATGACCTCTTTTAGCAGTTGTTGAATTATTGTAATGCATGTACCTTATTGTAGAGTCATCAACTACCTCTTCTTCTTCGAGATGAAGAACAACAACATCTTCAGGCTAATAATCAAATAATGAAGAATCATATTGATCATTCTCATAGTACCCAACTGCTGCATTTTGTGGAGGAGGTTCAAGAGCAAGCCTCTCGAAAGGGGAGGCAACTTGGACTAATTTTTGGCAGCATAACTGGATGCAAAATTAGGATATGTTCACCTTGGAATGTCCTTATATGGTGCAACAAATGAGTTTTAAGAGATTTGCTTCTTCAAGGCAATAATCTCATTTGCCAATTTCTGCACCATGGGGTCAGTGGTTCTTGAGGTAGATACTCCAGAATATAAATTCCCTTTAGGCCAATTAGAGTCTTTTCTGATTTTTCCAGCCAAGATTAAATCATCTTCATTATCGGTAGCCATTGTTTGAGAAATAGTCAGGTCCCTTGGAGAATCTCTTCTTAGCAAAAAGCTAACTTTAGGAAGTTGAGTGTTTATGAAGAAACACTTAAGATTCTCAGCAGTAAGTTGAGAAGCAATAGGAATTCTATTTGCCAGTTTATTACACTTAGCAATGAACTCTCGCATGCCTTCATGTGTATCCTTCTTCATTTGTGTTAGATGGGCTAACAAAGCATGTTCATCTTCAGCAGGCTTAAAATGATCCTTGAACTTTGTTTTTAGTGTGGCCCAAGAAGTGATAGAACCAACAAAAAGATTAAAGAATTAGTCAGCTGTGATGCTTTTCAGAGTCTCCACGAATAGGCAAACTGCAACATCTCAGTGTTCAACTCCAAGAACACCACAAGACATGTATAATGACTTGATATGTTAATCAGGATGTTGTTTACCATCCACATAAAACTTAGGAATATTTTTGTGAGAAACTTGTGGTAGAGGGTGGAGTGGTGGAGTCAAAGCTAGAGGGCCCAAAGCTACCCCCCAAGGACCTGCAACGATAGAGGCAATGATAGCCATATTAGAAGTGGTAGGTATTAAAGGCCTGAAAAAAGAAAGGTGATGATTCGCTTGAAATGGGTTTTTTCTTGTTTGACAACATAAAACTGGTAGTTCATGAAAGAGAAGGTGTAGTAGTAAGGAGGTGGAATTTAGCTTTCTCAACCAGACTAGGTACAACCTCTTGTGAACTTTCACCCTTCTTGCAGCAAACGTAATGGTGAGTTCTTTCTAGTATATAATGTTAGCACAAACCTAAGAAAATATATGGAAAATAACAAGACACTAGACTTCAAACGAAAGCATGAGGCTTCTGAATGCGTTCAATCCCTAGTAGAGTCACCAAAAAACTATTGGTTGAAAATTTTGTACACTCGTGAGGATGTGCAAAATTGTGGTTTTAACCACAACACGTGAGTATAAACTCTCCTAATTTAGGGAAGGCTCCCCCTTTTCTAACACTACTTTAATTTTTAATGGATGGGACAATAACCTTTTCTCTTATTTTAGAAAATATTATGCTCATTCCTCTTCATAGAAAAGCATCAATGATTATGAATTAATAACAACAATAAATTAAAATGAAACCAAGAGAGAGGAAATGAAGTTTCTTGAAAGCACAAAGACTTTTGTCACTTCCTCCGAGACTCAAAACTAGACCAAAAGCTCAAAGTCATTTAACCTTAACTTCCTATCAACCTTTTAAGGAGTTTTTTTTAGGAGAATAGAAATGAATAACAACTCAAAGTCTGAAGTATTATGCAATTTTTAACACAAAACAACAAGAATGAGTGTAAACTCAAAGTCTCACAACTCTTCCTTGACACAAATCAATTTCTACTCTAATTTCTTTTAGGAATAAGTGTAAACACAAAGTCTTACAACCTCCCTTGACAAGAACTTCACTTTAATCTATATTAATCTCCTATATTTGTAGCATAAAGTCTGCAAAGAAAATTTGTGTAAGCTCTCAAGATTAACATGCAAGAAGTGCAATAATGAACACAAAACTCAAGAAATTTAACACAAAGTCTAAATGTTTGAATGATTTTCTTCTATTCCTTTCAACTTCAATTTACATGCAAAATCTCAAAGTCTTCATTGCTATAAATTTTGGCAGAGTTTACTTGCTTTCTTTCAAAAGATAGATATTACAATAGGCCTCCTCAATTATTTATAGGAGAGAAGGCTTGAGAAAAAGAAGGGAGGATTCCAACTAACTTGGATCTATTCAACAACTAACTAAGACTTATTCAAAATTACAAGTCATATTCTAAATTGACTTGTAATTGGTTTACTTGTAATTACAAAAGTGCAAGTAATGAGTTTACTTGCAATTACAAAATTGTTTTTACATGTAAACTTTTCATAATAAAAACTACAATTTTAACAATTTCAGCATTATTGTTGTTTATGGTGAAAATGGATAACAACAATAACGATATTGAAAGGCTAAATGAATTCAACCACAAACCCTAGCCTAACAACAACAAAGATCCACCATAACATATGAAGATTACCTAAGACAATGCAAATCAAATGAAATCACAAAGATTATACCATCACATGTCCAATAGGGTTTGGATCTGCATTCTTCCTATCTCCATTGATCTTGCTTGATATATTTGCTCTCAGATTTTATGTGCACAAGAGCTCAACAAAGAACGGAAATGTGGTTGCAAGTAGGATCGCCTATGTTCAAAAGCGTAGTGTAGTCAAGTAGTCAACGGGGGGTTTGCATAGATTGATTAGGATGATTGATTAGATTGATTAGGGTTGATAATGAAGGAAGCATCTCCTTATATAGAAGACACTATATGAAATGGAGGGATAAGATTGAGAGGTGTAAAAGGAGGTCGGCTATGATTAGAGGGTAGGTAAAAGAAATAATAAAATAATGAAAGGGGTAGGTAGTGTATGAATTAAGAGATGAATGACATGTGTCATGGGTAGAAAAGGTTAATGAATTAATTAAATAAATAAAGATTTATTTAATTAATAGAAGAAGTGGGATCAATTAAATAAATAAGATATTTATTTAATTTAGGAAAAGGATAATTTAAACAAATAAATGTATTTATTTAAATGAGAAATAAGGCTAGAAGAGGATAAATGAATTAATTAAATAAATAAAGATTTATTTAATTAATAGAAGAATTAAGCTTAGATAATTAAATAAATAAAAGATTTATTTAATTAGACATGACAATTTTAGGTGTCTACATTTTGCCCCTCTTTGAGACAACATGGCTTGTCACGTTGTTTCAAAGAAGATAAGATGAACTGATACAAAGTTGCCCCAAGATGGGAATGATATGCCCCCTCGAGAGATTGGATGAAAATGTCTGAAAAGATCGCAGACAATCTCTCGATAAGAAAGAAAGGCTAGAATGGATTGATTGGATAGAGTGACAAAGTCATGGGATAATGAAGACTGGCTCGGGAAACGAGGGCTAGGGCAGTCTATAAGATGACCACGAGGGAAATACATCCTCATTGTCATCTACACCTCCAAGAGATCAGAGTGTAGAGGGAGAGAAGAGCAACAACGGTTAGCAGCGATGGCTTTGATTCACAGATTCGATCGTGTTCGCCGATTTCAGAGGCCAGCAGAGGCAAGAGAGCTGGTAAGTATTGCAAAACCTCCTTGTATGTTGATGCATTTATTGTTGTCATTAATGCATGCTAGGTAGAGTAATAAACGCGCTTATAATAGGGTCCAAAAAATGTCAAAAATGTGTAGGCGCGTCTGCGTTGGTGCCAGGTGTGTTTGCATTGGTGCCAGGTGCGTTTATGTCATGAAAGCACGTTTGTGTCCAAAAATGTGAATTTGTGTCTTCTAGGTCAAATCGGTAGTTCTGTGATGAACATACGCTATTGATTGGATAAGCTGCTAAGAGGATACACTCAAGCAGGTCCTCTAGGGAAGACTAGGATAACAAATAGGGCTAGGATTGACAATTCTATGATAGAACATACGTTGCCAATTAGGAAACTACTCAAGAGGATTCACTCAAGCAGAGGCCCTAGGATAGGATAGATCAAGGCACTTTCTGATGAACAGTGAGTACCAAGATATAGTACTTTGTGATGAACAGGGAGTACTAAAATATGAGCAGCACTTTGTGATGAACAGGGAGTGCAAATGTGAGCAGCACTTTGTGATGAACAGGGAGTGCCAAACACGTAGTACTTTGTGATGAACAGAGAGTACCACTAGGATAGAAGCAACACTTTGTGATGAACAGTGAGTGTCACTAGGACTGAGATGATTGATTTGTGTGACTGCAGGAGTATTTGCCTATGCTAGAGTGATGCGAGAGATTCCCATCGACTCAAAGGTTACGACCTGAGTTAACAACCAAGGACCGATCTGCGATTGAGGCTATGGGATTGAGACATATTTTGTATGTGCCTGAGTTTCAGGTGAACATGGGATTGCTGACTGCACTAGCGGAGAGGTGGCACTCAGAGACTTGTACTTTCCATTTGCCGATGGGTGAGATGATAGTCACCCTGGAGGATGTATGCAGGATTCTGCGGATACCGATCGATGGGGAGCTGATTCCGTACGATCGAGACGGAGACAGGGATGCCCTTAGACGAGTGTTCTAGGATCCGAGACTAGAGATGAGGGTGGGACATGTGGCATGGGACACGATGACACAGACAGGATTAGCACTACTAGTAGTATTGGCAGGAATGATTAGTGGGTTCCTCTGTCTGGATAGGGCGACACGAGGATTGGCTACGAGATCGGGGAGGAGGAGGAGAGGAGGAGGATGAGACAACTAGACTTAGGAGACAGAGGGGACAAGAGAGATGATCATGGAGCGGGTCCTTCAAGGGCTCAGACTCTGTCGAGGCCAGCCGGCTCTGAGGGAGGGAGTTCATCGTAGCCGTAGAGGGCTCCCTATGTATCAATTTTGTACCATTTTGTATGATGATGTAGACACCTTCGGGTGATTGTAGCCATATGATTTTGACATCATTGTATCATGACACTTTATATATATATGAGATTATTCATCTTTGCGACAGCTATATGCATGTGTACCTATGTGATGTATGTTTCTATGTGATGCTTATGATATGGATGCAAATATGTATATAATGAAATGCAATATTTTTGTTCTTTTATGTTTTTAATATGTTATGCATATGTGAATGTAAATGTATGAAATGCCAACATGTGATCATGCAGGTGCAACTACATGAGATGCAAATGTTTTTGGTGTGTCATTATACTCAGTCATGTGATAGCGGGCTACACGGACTCAAAAAGGATGATGGAGGTCAATCAAGAAAGGGGGATGGAAGATAGAAGATATGAAAGTGAAAGAGCTTCTTGTGCATTATCATCATTGAGCTTTATTATGGCAAGTAGGTTATGACAATCGAGGCATATGTTTGACCCAGAAAGTCATTGTACCTGTTTGCATGGAGATAAGACAGTCACAAACAAGGAATGCCCCAGTTCATACTAGACTCTCAGTGTCCTCATATCCTTGGACAAGTCATAGCATTACTAAGAGACAATCCACAGTCAACAAATACAACTAGGTGACGATACCCCATCCTTGCCTTTCTATTCAAAGACATCCTGAAGATAGAATCTCTAGTCAAAGACATCCTGAAAAAGCTAAAAGACATGTCACCAAAAGATAAAATCAAAAGAAAACCAAGACTCGACACCAACATCCACTGTAGTCCTCAAATTTAGTGTCTCTTGTCACTTCTATAAGTCTTATTTGACTGTGGTCACAATGTTTACTTTCACAAAAAGGATAGATAGCACTGAACCATAATGTTGTCTGAGTCTACTGAAAGATTTGATTTGTTGAAGCCCATTGTTGCTGCTGTGTCTCATCTGAAACTGACTGAATCCATGAAACTGATACTTTATTGCAGAGAAGATGAAACTTTATTGCGGCTTGGCGATGCAAATGTTGCTTTATTGCAGATTGTGCGCAAATAGACTGAAGAAAAGTGGAAGAAACTGTACTCCTCGAAACATGTGATGTTCTCAGTTCCACACCCATCACTAGACGTAGGATTTGCCTTAGCCACAGATAGGATCTGATTTATTATGGATGGAAAGGGAGGTGAAAAGGGAGGTTTATTATGAATGGCTAACCAATCTTGGGTAGAACAATAACAAGCCATGATGGGAATGGGTAAGTTTATTATGAGCGAATAGGTTGTGAGTGTGTGCAAAGTGAAAGGATGAAAGTGAATCCTGAAGGAGGGAGGAGCAATGTCTCTACACATGGCACTGGTGACCCAGTTTTCACCATGGTACTTGCCCAGGGCGCCATCGAAGTGGTTTTCACCGTTGGACGAAATTATTTCTCTTTACTTTTTTCGATTTTTCAATGTTTTTTGTGTCACAAGGCGCCTGTTTGCCAGATTTTCACCAAGTAACGATTTTTTTTGTTTTATAATTTTTTTTGTACTTTTGAAATTTTTGAATTTTTTGTATTTTTTGAATTTTCTGAATTTTTTTGTATTTTGAAATTTTTTTATTTTTTTGTATTTTTTGAATTAGGATATTCCAAAGAGCTATGTGTAGAACCTGCGAAGGTGCATGTTGTTGATAGGATCCTCCAAAGGTTCACCTTCTATAGTTGAGAGCTGATATGCCCCAGATCCATATGCTGCTATAATGATGTAAGGACCAAGCCAATTTGGTTCGAACTTGCCCTTCTTCTCTCTGTCTTGTTGATTTTTAGGATTTTCTTTGAGAACTAAGTCACCTACCTCAAATGTGTGAGGCTTGACTTTATGATTGTAGCTGCATTGTTCCTTGACTGAATGATGTGTAGCTCGAGTGATTGTCTTCCTTGATGAAGGAACTGAGATAGAATTACTAGTGTGTGGACTACACAGGCCCGTATGCGTGTCACCTAAAGACGTTTGGGCATCCCTGATAACAAAGTCCCTCGAGGAAGCTCCATTAAAGGTCCATGACATATCACAGAAGGGGATGGATGTGTGGAACAAGCGGATGAGTTATGAAGGCTTATGATTGCGAAAAGAAGTGAAAGTATTATGACATGATGGAGACTTAGGATCAACAAGTATGCTTTTTGACTTGAAATTTTAGAACTTTTGCCCCCAGTTATTTTGGTATTAGGGGAGATCAACTCTTGCTCTTTTTCTTTCATAGGATTTTTATCCTTGACTTTGATTTTTGCAGAGTCCAATAGCTTTTGATTTTGATTTGGACTAAAGCACTTTTCTTTATTTTTGACTTTTAGATTTTTCTTTTCAAAGCTTGATTTTTCATCCCCAATGAGTAAGGGCTTTTGTAATTCTTGTTGATCTAAGTCTAGGAGTGGAGTGGAAATGGAATGAGTGGATGAAATGGTAAGGTTATGTGAGTTCTCAAGAGGGCTGGCAATATGCTCAATAGATTCTTCTCTGGAACCACTCTTATGACTATTGATATCAAGAGTTGCTTGCACCACTAGAGGAGATTTGCATTCAGACTTAGTAGCCACGACACTAGGTGGTTCACACCCAATTCCTTTCAAATTATTTATAGATTGTTCATGTTGATTGAATACCTTAGGAGATAGTGGGAGTTGATCAACATGAAAGATATACTCACCACATCCCATGTCTTTAAACTTGAACTTTTCTTTGATCTCTGCCTGTTTTGATGTAGAAGCTTTCAAGGATTCTGGATCCACATATGTCGATGAAGGAATAGCCTCTCGATTGGCTAGAATTTTTATTTATGATCTAGGTCGTAGATTGTTGCAATCTATGAATGGATTTGGGTCAGCTTTGATGGTCACTTCAACTCTATTATGTGGGAAATTGATGCAACGATGATATGTAGATGGGACTGCGCTCATCTCATGAATCCATGGGTGTCCTAGCAATATGTTGTATGTGAGATCAAGGTCTAGGACTTGACAAACCACATCCTTTGTAACTGGCCCAACTGTGAGAGCTAAGGTGACTGTACCCTTGGATGAACGCTCTTCATCATCATATGCTTTGATAGTAATTTTGTTTGTAGAATTCACAGCTTTGTCGGAATATCCCAATTGTTTAATAGTGCTCAATGTACAAATGTTTAGACCTGCTCCTTCATCTATCAGCACTCGTTTGATTCTATGTTTGTGTATGAAGGCTTCAATGTGTAATGGTGCATTATGTGGCTGACTTACAGAGGCGTCATCAGCTTCTGTGAATGTAAGGGACTGTGGAATGGAAAGGTATCCCACCATGGCTTGAAACTGGTCCACGTTCAGATCAGTAGGAACAACAGTTTCTCTCAAGATTTTGTCAAGAATGGATTTATGTGCGGGGGATATGCACAAGAGTTCAAGGATGGAGATAAGCGTGGGTGTCTTCCCTAATGTTTCTACAAGGTCATACTCAGGTTTGGTTGATGAGGAAGCGGTGTTTTTAGCTGGAGCACCTTGCAAAGTGAATTTACCTCGACGGGTTGTAACATGACATTCAGAGGTAGGTTCAGAAGAAGATCCAGTGCCTTTCAAAACAATCTTGGGTCTTTGGGTAGAATTCTCAGGGGTTTTGTCCTTGATGATAATGGTAGAGACATAATTATCCATCGAGATGTGATTGATAGTTGAATCATAGTTATAAGATGCTCTGGTATAGTTGGTTTGGTCATCTGTGGCTGCAGCTTTTCCCTTGTCATGCTTTGGGAATGGTTCCTTAAACATTTCATGTTCTTGATTGGATGAGTGTCCTTCAATCTCAATGTCACCTCTATCAATGAGATCTTGTATGATGTTCTTTAGTCGATGACAATTTCCTGTCTTATGACCCTTGCTCTTATGAAATTCACAATATTCATCATCATTCCACCAATTTGGTTTAACCTTTGGTTCATATGGAGGAAAATCTGGAATAGTGATTACCTTGTTTGCCACTAGCTTTTTCAAAACTGACTCAAGTGGTTCTCTCAATGGAGTGTACTTCCTTCGTGATTTAGAAGTTGTTTGAGTATTCACCTGATTTGATAAGAAAAAAATGAATTTGGGTCGCACTGTTTTGGCATCAACAACACCATCATTGACTGTGTTCTTGTTTTTATTCCAAAATCTTGGCTTGTCTTTTCCTTTAAAGTCATCTTTGTTTTCCTTGAATATCTTAATGACTCCTTGTTCAATTAGGACCTTTTATGTCGCTAAGCCTTTTTCAATGACGTCCTTGAAGGTGGACAAACAAGCTTTCCTTAGATCATAGCCAATGTCTTTGTTAACATTCTGGGTGAACATTTCTACCATTTGTTTTTGTGGAATTTCACAAGAGCATCTGCTGGCTAGATTTCTCCATCTTTGTAAAAATGATGAAAAAGATTCTCCATCCTTTTGCTTGGTGTTGCACAAGGTAGTGATTGATATGTCTGTCTCTATGTTGTAGGAGAAATGTTGGATAAATGCCTCTACTAAGTCACCCCATGACTGAATACCAGGTGGAAGTTAGGAGAACCATTCCATAGCTTGATCACCTAGGCTTTGTGGGAATAATCTCATCAAATATGTCTCTTCTGAAGCTACCTCAATGCAAGCTATGAAAAAATGTCTTATGTGTGCCTTAGGATCCCCTTTTCCTCTATACTTATCAAACTTAGGTGTCACAAAGTGTGTAGGAAATGGAGGCATCAAAATGCTTTTGTCAAATGGATAGGGACATATGTCTCTCATTGTGTATGTTGGCTTTGGTGTATTTATGTCCTCCATTTTCTTTTGTAAGTCCCTGATTTATTGCTCAAAATTGCTCTTAGGTGGAGATCGACTTCTTGGACCATACCCCATGCTTGAGGCACCAATTGGAGGAGGAGCATGTTGCATATATGGATGATATTGATCACACACATGTTCATATGGAGGAGGTCTATAGTGATGCTGCATATATGGACCACTTGGTATAGATTCATGTTGAGGAACACAATATCTATTTTGTCCATGTATACCATACTCTACAGGCATGTCATGTTCTAATGTGTTGCCCCTAAATTTGACACGGGGTTTCCTTGTGTCCAAATTTTGAGTATGCCTTTGAATATCCAATTGCTTTGGTGGTTGATCCTTAGCATTGGTATGTGATTGAGCATATCTTTCTGCATAAGACTTCCATAATGGTCTGCGAAGGTGAGTATCATATACTTGACCATGTGTACGTGGGACCTCTGGTTTTTGAAACAAAGATGATGGTGATTCAGGCACCATATGTGGTCCTCTATTGCCTCCACTATTAGGTCTCCTTTGATCCATGTTGGAGTGAGGTTGTTGCAAAGGTCGATTTTCCATTATTTGAGACATGTCAAAATCATGAGGTATCTTGGCTCCACTTTGTGCCATCATTTGTAAGAAGTATTGTCTATCCCTCCTCATTATTTCCTCAACCAATTGATTGAAACGGGGATCCATAATGGATTCTTCCACATCTGTTGAATGTACTGAAAAAGTTGTCCATATCATCATTGTGTGTATCATTGTTGTTTGTAGTGTCGATGTTCTCAACATTTGGAATGTTTCTATAGGCATCCATGTCAGATAATGTAGTATGATCAGAATTGAAAAAGATATCATTGTCATACTCATAAGAACTCATGTTTGCGGACTCTTGAGCCTCTTTAGTTTCTCTCCTAGATTTTTGAAGACAGGTTTCAACCATGAACTAGGTATTGACCGAGATGTGTGAGACTAGATGAAAATGGAAAAAGCATGGAAGACCAAGAGTTGGATGGAATGTAAATGAATCTGAGGTGTACTTGCAATGTCCAAAGTGTAAGACCAAGTATGTATGTAGTAGAGTAGGTGTGACTTCCAAAGAGAGGATAGTTTCTCTTGATGAGGTAAGTTGACCTTGACTCTAAGTAAGACCAAATGAGACCCAAAGGTGATAGACCTTGATGAGGGACCACTTAGCAAAATGTTGTTGTATGTAGTGTGTTGACAAAGTATGATGAGGACAAGCAAGTGACCTTTTGACTCAAGTTTAGACAAATGTAAATTTAATGCAAGATGTAAAGCAATGATGGACTTTGTGAGGCACAAAGACAAGTTGAATGCTAGATGAAAACCTGGAGAAACAACCTAGGAAGCTCAAGAATTCAGAAACTGATTGCTCTTGTTTGTTGGACTGTAAAATTTTTCCAATTTGTGAAGTTGTTGGTTGTGACCAAATCTGAATGTTTGACTATTTTTCATGACAAGAGGACACAATGTTGATGAGGACTCAATGTTTGCAAGTGTTTGGACTCAATGTCTGCAAGTGTTTAGACTCAATGTTTGCAAGTGTTTAGACTGACAATGACTCCAAGAAAAGTGTGTTGTTTGATGTAAAATTGTTTTGCATACACTTGAAGACATAAAAGACACAATGTTTTGCTATTTGGTCTTGAATGTTTGAATGTTTAAAATAAGTCGAGCACAATTCTTATGGCTGGCCAAGACAATAGTTGTTGATCCCACATGGGGTTTTACCCCTAAGGCTACGCTATTCAGAGCGGATACTTAGATGCTTAACCTCACTGGCTCCACCCTTGGCACTCACTTCTCGGGTCAGCCAAGCATCAGTCCCCACGAAAACTCCCCGTGGCAAACTTTGTATCTCTACTAAGAACCGTATGTGTGTGGGCCGCTACCAAAGGTCCGACCTCCTGTCCCAACAACTAGAAGGATTTGGGCTTCTAAAACAAAAAAGTGCTAGTAAGGGCATCCGCTCGTGTGGCCATACATGTGGTACTTTTAGCTCTATAAATACAAAATGCTCCCAGTCGATAGGGGTTACGCCCTACAACTGATCAAATAAATTTGATCAAACGGGTTTATGGGGAGACATAGTGTCAGTATGAACTAATCAACACACGTTATTCATAGTTTTCACCATGAATACAGTTATTTATAGTGGTTTGGAAGAAGATGACTTTTCTTTTGCTACCACTTGGGTCATTCTCTTCTCACTAGTAGCCCTAATGACCACACGGGAAGACAGGCCCTCTAAAGATTAAACAAAAAGAGCCTATTGCTTAAGACACAAAAGACAATGATTCAATTTTAGTGCACCAATTGAAGTGTTAGCTAGTCTATTAAAACAAGGCACACAATAAAAATCTAAAAACCCTTGCCAAGGACCTGCAACAAAGATTTATTAGTAGTTTGGATTGTTTCAAATGATCACCCCTTCCTCCAAGCACACTGTAGACACCCAAAATTGTCATGTCTAATTAAATAAATATTTTATTTATTTAATTATCTAAGCCTAATTCTTCTATTAATTAAATAAATTTTTATTTATTTAATTAATTCATTTATCCTCTTCTAGCCTTATTTCTCATTTAAATAAATACATTTATTTATTTAAATTATCCCTTTCCTAAATTAAATAAATATTTTATTTATTTAATTGTCCTATTTCTTCTATTAATTAAATAAATCTTTATTTATTTAATTAGTTCATTATCTTTTTCTACACATGACACATGTCATTCATCTCTTATTTCCTACACTACCTACCTCTTTCATTATTTTGGTATTTCTTATACCTACCCTCTAATCCTAGCCGACCTCTCTTTTTACACCTCTTAATCTTAACCCTCCATTTCTTATTGTGTCTTCTATTTAAGGAGATGCTTTCTTCATTGACAAACCCTAATGACATATCCTAATGACTGATTTTGGAGGACTTGGCTACACTACAACTCTACTTACAACCACATTCCGTTCTTTGTTGAGCTCTTGTGCATACAAAAATCTGAGAGCAAGCATATCAAACAAGATCAATGGAGATAGGAAGAATGGAGATCAAAACCCTAGTGGACATGTGAGGGTATAATCTTTGTGATTTTGAGTTATTTGCATTGTCTTAGGTTATCTTCATATGTTATGGTGGATCTTTGTTCATTGTTAGGCTAGGGTTTGGTGGTTGAATCCATTTTAGTCTTTCAAATATTGTTGTTTATTGCTATCCATTTTCACCATATACATTTTGGCACGCCCGGTGGGACTCTTGTCCCTTTGCATTTAACATTTTTGTTGCAGATTTTTGCATTTTTGAAGTTGCAGATCGGACGATTTCGACGACATTTTAGGTTTTTTTCCGCGTCTGCGAGTGTTCGGATCGCGTTTTTGTATTTCAGAGGCGTCTGTGATATCTTGGATCGCGTCTGTGTTTCTGTCATTTCTATTTTTGCAGGTTTCCGAAAGTCGCGTCTGTGATCCCGAATCACGTCTGTGCACCATCTGATCGCGTCTGTAGAAGAAAGAGGCGTCTGTGTTCTTAGATCGCGTCTGAGAATCACAGAACCGCGTCTGTGTCAGACAGACGCGTCTGTGTCTGGTATAACAACGTCTGCGTATTCTGTTTTGCAAATTTTTCAAGTTTTTCGATTCGGGTTTTTGGATTTTGTACTTAGGGTTTCAGATCTGGTTTATTTTCGGCTAACCTTTGCAGATCTAGCTAACCTGGTTTGTGCAGCTTGCTTTGGAGGCAAATACGTTTTTGTTGAAGGCCCCTTTTTCACAAAGTCTTTTTGGGTTTTCTTAAAATTTACCTAACTTGTGTGCTTGCAGGAAGGGGTTATCACTTGAAACAACCCAAACTACTAACAATTTTGTTGCAGGGCCTTGGCTAGGGTTTTTGTAATTTTATTGTGTGCCTTGTTTTCATAGCTTAGCAAACACTTCAATTGGTGCACTAAAATTGAACCATTGTCTTTTGTGTCTTGAGCAATAGGCTCTTTTTGTTTACTCTTTAGAGGGCCTGTCTTCCCGTGTGGTCATTAGGACTACTAGTGAGAAGAGAACGACCCAAGTGGTAGCAAAAGAAAAGCCATCTTCTTCCAAGCCACTATAATCAAATGTATTCATGGTGAAAACTATGAATAACGTGTGCTGATTAGTTCATACCGACACTATGTCTCCCCATAAACCCGTTTGATCAAATTTATTTGATCATTTGTAGGGCGTAACCCCTACCGGCTGGGAGCCTTCTGTATTTACAGAGCTGAAAGTGCCGCATGTATGGCCACACGAGCGGATGCCCTTACTAGCACCTCATTGTTTTAGATGCCCAAATCCTTCTAGTTGTTGAGGCAGGAGGTCGGACCTCTGGTAGCGGCCCACACACATACGGTTCTTAGTAGAGATACAAAGTTCGCCATGGGGAGTTTTCATGGGGACTGATGCTTGGCTGACCCGAGAAGTGAGTGCCGAGGGTGGAGCCAGTGAGGTCAAGCATCTAAGTATCCGCTCTGAATAGCGTAGCCTCGGGGGTAAAACCCCATGTGGGATCAACAATTATTGTCCTGGCCAGCCATAAGAATTGTGCTTGACTTATGATAAACATTCAAACAATCAAGACAAAACAGAAAAATATTGTGTCTTTTGTGTCTTCAAGTGTATGCAAAAACTTTTTACATCAAACAACACACTTTTTGGAGTCTAAACAGTCTGCAAACATTGGGTCATCAACACTGTGTCCTCTTGTCACGAAAAAAACAGTCGAAAAATCAGATTTGGTCACAGCAAAACAAATTCACAGATAGGAAAGATTGCACTAAGGTTGCAGAAACGCGTCTGTGTCGGTTAGAATCGCGTCTGTGTCTGATAAACGCGTCTGTGAAGTACAGAATAGCGTCTGTGTTTTTATCAGCGTCTGGGTAGAACAGAGACACGTCTGTGTCTGGAAATCACGTTTGTGAAGTATACAGGCGCGTCTGTATCCAAAATTGCAAAAAAACTGTTACAGTCCCAGCAAACATCAACAGGACATCTCAGAATCACGTCTGCGTCAAACATAATAGCGTCTGTGTCTTAAAACCGCGTCTGTGAAGTATACAGAGGCGTCTGTGTCAGGATTTGAAAAGTTTAACAGTCAAGCGAACAAAGAAATCAGTTTTGGCATACTTGAGCTTCCTAGGTTGTCTCTTCAGACTTCATCTAGCATTCAGCCTGTTCTAAGGTCTTACACAGTCCATCATTGCTTCATACCTCATTTTACATTCATACTTGTCTAAACTTGAGTCAAAAGGTCACTTGCTTGTCCTCATCATACTTTGTCAACACACTACAACACTTTGCTAAGTGGTCCCTCATCAAGGTTTCTTACCTTTGGGTCTCATTTGGTCTTACTTAGAGTCAAGGTCAGCTTACCTCATCAAGAGAAACTATCCTCTCTTTGGAAGTTACACCTACTCTACTACATACATACTTGGTCTCACACTTTGGACATTGCAAGTAAACTTCAGATTCATTTACATTCCATACAACTCTTAGTCTTCCATACTCTTGTCAGTTTCGTCCAGTCTCTCACATATTGCTAAACACCTAGTTCATGGTTGAAACCCGTCTTCAAAAATCTAGGAGAAAAGCTAAAGAAGCTCAAGGGTCCGTAAACATGAGTTCTTATGAGTATGACAATGATGTCTTCTACAATCCTGAGCACACTACATTACCAGACATGAATGTTTATAGACACAATCCAAATGTGGAAAGCGCAAACGCTATACACAACGCTACACACAATGATAATGTGGACAATTCTTCAATACTATCAGCAGACATACAAGAATCTATAATGGACCCTCAATTCAATAGATTGGTTGAAGAGATAATGAGGAGAGATCGTCAATACTTTCTAAACATGATGGCACAAAGTGGAGCCAAAATACCACATGATTTTGACTTATCTCAACTTATGGAAAGTAGACCTTCACAACAAACTCGACCAAATAGTGGAGGACCAAATAATATGATGCCGGAGTCACCATCAGTTTTGCTTCAGAAACCAGCAATCCCACATATACAAGCTCAAATGCATGATACTTACGCTCAAAGACCATCATGGAGGCCTTATGTTCAAACACATGCTCAAGATATGGGTCAACCAAGACAAATGGATACTCAAGGACTTCCTCAAAATTTTGACACAAGGAGACCTCATGCCAAAATTGGGGGCAACACAATGGAAAATGAAAGGCCCATTGAATATGGTTTATATACACAAAACAGATATGGGGTCCCTCAACAAGAAATTATGCCAAGTGCTCCATACATGTCGCAACAATATAGACCTCCATATGGACATGTTTACGATCAGTATCATCCATACATGCAACAAGCTCCTCCTCAAATGGGTGTTTCAAACATGGGACATGCTATAAGAAATCCATCTCCTCCCAAAAATAATTTGGAGCAACAAATTAGAGATCTACAAAAGAAAGTGGAAGACATGGGCACATCAAAACCCACATATACTATGAGAGATATATGCCCTTATCCCTTTGATAAGAGCATTCCAATGCCTCCGTTTCCTCCGCACTTTGTAACACCAAAATTCGACAAATATAGAGGGAGAGGAGACCCCAAGGCACATATAAGACAATTCTTCACAGCTTGCATTGAGGTAGCAGCAGAAGAAACATACTTAATGAGGTTGTTCCCACAGAGCTTAGGAGATCAAGCGATGGAATGGTTTTCTCAATTACCTCCTGGTATTAAGTCATGGGGCGACTTGGCAGAGGCATTCATCCAACATTTCTCTTACAACATTGAAACAGATGTCTCAGTTACTACCTTGTGCAATACGAAACAAAAAGAAGGAGAATCTTTTGCGTCATTTTTACAAAGATGGAGAAACTTAGCTAGCAGATGCTCTTGTGAAATCCCGCAAAAACAAATGGTGGAAATGTTCACACAAAATGTTAACAAGGCTATTGGCTATGATCTCAGAAAAGCTTGTTTGTCTACATTTAAGGATGTCATTGAAAAGGGCCTAGAAACAGAAAAGGTCTTGATTGAACAAGGAGTTATCAAACTATTCAAAGAAAACAAAGAGGACTTTAAGGGAAAGGACAAACCAAAGTTTTGGAACAAGAACAAGAATACAGTTAATGATGGCGTTGTTGATGCCAACACAGTGAGACCAAAGTTCGTCTTTTCTGGATCAAGTTCTACCAACAATCAAGTGAACAATCAAACGGCTGCTAAACCACGAAGGAAGTACACTCCATTGGGAGAACCACTTGAATCAGTATTCAAAAAGCTTGTAGCAAACAAGGTGATCACGGTCCCAGATTTTCCTCCATATGAACCAAAGGTAAAACCGAATTCGTGGAATGATGATGAATATTGCGAGTTTCATAAGAGCAAGGGTCATAAGACAAGTAATTGCCATCGATTGAAAAACATTGTACAAGATCTCATTGACAGAGGAGATATTGAGATTGAGGGACATTCATCTAACCAAGAGCATGAGGTGTTTAAGGAACCATTCCCAAAACATGACAAGGGAAAAGGCAAAGTCACAGATGATCAAGCCAATTACACCAGAACATCTTACAATTATGATTCCACTATTAATCACATCTCAATGGACAATCATATTTCTACCATTACTATCAAAAATAAAAATCCTGAGAATCCTCCTCAGCGACCTAAAATTGTCCTAAAAGGTGTGGGATCTTCGTCCACATCTACCTCCGAATGTCATGTTACAACCCGTCGAGGTAAGATCACATTGCCAGGTACCTCTACTAAGAATACCAATCTTCCGTCAACTAAGCCTGAGTACGATCTTGTAGAGCAATTAGGGAAAACACCCGCACTCATCTCTATTCTTGAGCTCTTACGTATATCTCCTGCACATAAAGCTGTCCTTGACAAAACCTTGAGAGATACTGCTGTCCCTACTGATCTGAACGTGGATCAGTTTCAAGCCATGGTGGGATACCTATCTGTTCCACACTCCCTCACATTCACAGAAGCCGATGACGCCTCCATAAGTCAGCCTCATAATGCACCTCTACATATTGAAGCCTTCATACATAAACACCGAATAAAACGAGTTCTGATAGATGGAGGAGCAGGTCTTAATATTTGTACATTAAGCACCATCAGACAATTGGGATATTCTGACAAAGCTGTGAATTCTACAAACCAAATCACTATTAAGGCTTATGATGATGAAGAGCGTTCATCCAAGGGCACAGTCATCTTACCACTAAGAATAGGGCCAGTCACAAAGGACGTGATTTGTCAAGTCCTGGATCTAGACCTCACGTATAACATATTACTAGGACGTCCGTGGATTCATGAAATGAGAGCAGTCCCATCAACGTACCATCAGTGCATAAAATTTCCTCATAATGGAGTCAAGGTAACGGTAAATGGTGATCCAAATCCATTCATATATTGCAATAACTTGAGATCACATACTGAGACTATCATTCCTAGCAATCGTGAAGCTACTCCTTCTTCAGCATATATTGATCCTGAGTCATTAAAGCCCTCGACATCCAAACAAGGTGAACTTAGAGCCAAGTTTCAAGACAAAGGCATGGGAGAATACACTCTGAATCAAACAATGTTCTTACGACAAGTCATGAACTCCCCCAAGGAATATGGGAGGCCACATCCTAATAAGCAAATCTCCATCATGCTACTCAAATGGGATCCTACCGTCTTTCAAAAATGGGGCGAACTAGAGGAAGAAAATTTATATAAAATGCTATATAAGGACGCTGAAGATGATACACATGATCAAATTATAATACCCTGTGAAAACTATGGTAAAGGTTTCAAAATTCTGCAGAGATTCGGGTATGATGGAAAAAGTCCTCTCGGACTACGCAAAGAAGGTGTCATGGAGCCTCTACAACCTGAGCTAACTACAAGAAGGGAACGCTCCAAGGGGCTTGGTTTTCTAAATCCCAAGATTCACAATAAGAGAACAAAATAGATATGGCGAGTCAAAGTTGCTGAAGTTCAACAAGAGGATAATTATTCCACAGACTCCAATGAGTGGGAATGGGGTTCAGACAAATCCTCCAGCGACTATGAACTCAATGAGACATTTAGAGAGCCAGATGAACTAACAGAGGAGGAGGAGTTTTACAAGAAATTCAGAGTTGGTCAAGAACCGACCCATGAGGATCCCGCACAAGCTTCGTTTCAAGGCCCTAGGTCAGGATCACATAGGATGAGGACACCTGTCCCTGAGGGTGCTACTAGTGATGATAATTTGGACTCACTCACGATCGACACTGATGAGGAGAGTGCCATTGACGACCTCGATGACTACCTTGACATACCTGAATATAACCACATCTTCACTATTAGCCTTGCGAACTCTAAAAACACTAAAGATCTTCCCCTCGTTCACCCCCAACTCATTGACTGGGATCAGGATGGACCAGCACAGCTTGATACATTTCAAAATGACGAAGCTATTGTCGATTATCTTGGCATTCGCGATGATCTTCCTCTTGGAGACCATAAAGCAGGATACGCCATAGAGCTTAATAACATGGCATACTTTGGTGAGGGTGTCGGGCCTTCTAGTCGCAAAAATGTGAAAATAAAAACAAAACAAGGGTCTTATGGCGAAAACCACACTGTGGCGCTATCTGACTCTAAAAAAGTAAAAAGAAAGGACGTATCTGAGGGTGAAAACCTCTCTGAGGCGCCCGAAGATGGAAGGCTTGACATTCTCCCAGCATCATACGAGGAAAAATCATCCATGTTGGTAGAGGAGACTATAAAGACAAACATTGGTACAGCAGAGGTTCCACACAACATATTTTTGGCTCAATCATTGACAGAGACCGAAAAAGCAAGATTCATAAGCTTCTTTAAGGAACGACAAGTCAACTTCACATGGTCTTATGCTGATATGCCTGGACTAGACCCCGACTTAGTAATGCATCATTTAACAGTCAAACCGAGGGCAAAACCAGTGAAGCAGAAATTAAGGAAAATGCATCCACAAGTGGCACTATTAGTCAAGGCAGAGCTCGAGAAATTACTAGATGTCGGATTCATACGCCCAATTGATTATCCTGAATGGATTTCCAATTTAGTACCTGTCAGCAAACCAGATCGCAGCATCCGAATATGTACAGACTTCAGGGATATCAACAAGGCTTGTCCGAAGGACGATTTCCCACTACCAAACATTGATTTAATTGTTGATCTCACAGCAGGCCATGAGATGTTATCTTTAATGGACGGATTCTCTGGATATAATCAGATCAGGATTGCACCTGAAGATCAACATAAAACATCATTCACTTGTCCATGGGGAACCTTCTGCTGGAATGTCATGCCCTTTGGGCTGAAAAATGCAGGTGCCACGTATCAACGAGCCATGACTACTATCTTCCATGATCTCATGCATGTAACGGTGGAAGATTATGTTGACGACCTTTTGGTTAAATAAATAGATAGAAATACACACTTGGATATACTTTCAGTTACTTTTGATAGGCTGGAAAAATACAAGGTAAGATTAAATCCAAAGAAATGTGTCTTTGGAGTAACCTCCGGGAAGCTCCTAGGATTCATTGTGTCTAAAAGAGGAATAGAAGCGGATCCAGCAAAAGTCAAGGCTATCTTGGACATGCCGCCACCCAAGAATATCAGTCAACTTCGGTCTTTACAAGGGAGACTCCAGTCCATACGAAGATTCATAGCACAACTTGCAGATAAGTGCAATCCTTTCCAGCACCTGCTACACAAAAACATTAAGTTCAAATGGGATGAGAACTGTCAACAGGCTTTTCAGGCACTCAAAGACTACCTTTTGAACCCGCCAGTTTTGATGCCACCAATTCCGGATCAACCGTTGCTACTTTACATATCAGCTACTCCAACAGCACTGGGGGCACTCCTAGCACAGCAAGTACCTGACGGCAAGGAAAAAGCAGTTTACTATATCAGTCGCACATTGGTGGGATATGAGCTAAACTACACACCAATTGAGCGTGCATGTCTCACTGTGGTCTTCACTTCACAAAAATTACGACATTACATGCTTACTCACAAGACCAAGTTGATTGCCAGAATTGATCCACTAAAATATCTTCTCAACAAAGCTACACTTACTGGGCGACTGGCCAAGTGGGTAATGATTTTGAGTGAATTCGACATTGAATACGTGGACAGAAAAGCCATAAAAGGACAAGCCATCGCAGATCAACTGGCAGATGCTCCCATGATAGATGATGTTCCTTTACAGTCAGAATTTCCAGATGAGTCCATTCTAACAATATCACCTGCAAAGCCATGGCAACTATACTTTGATGGCTCATACACACAGCATGGGGCAGGAGCGGGTATACTCTTTATAACTCCCCAAGGTGATTCTATACCAAAGTCATACCGCTTATCATTTCCTTGCACCAACAATATAGCGGAATATGAGGCATTAACAACGGGGCTAAGAATTGCAGTTCAGTGGAAGATCCAGGAACTTCGTGTTTTTGGCGATTCTCAACTTGTCATCCGTCAAGCAACTGATGATTATCAAACAAAAGATGAAAAGCTAATGCCTTACAAACAACTGGTAGATGATCTGAAACAGCACTTTGCAAAGATAGAGTTTGAGCAGATACCAAGAGAACAGAATCGTGCTGCTGATGCCATGGCTACAATTGCTTCACTCATTGACCTATCGCAAAATGAGACCTGCTATGAGTTCCTGGTGGACAACCTGCTGATTCCGTCATATGAGAGCACTCCTACGGAAATGATATGTGTTGTTGGTCCTGAATCCCAGTTATATGGTTCCATATTCACATACCTTCGCGACAACATCTTACCTCCCGATTTATCGAACAACCAACGCGGCACTTTCATCTGCCAATCCTCCCGATACGTTATCCTAGCTGATATCCTATACCGACGAGGTCTAGATGGCACCCTCCTTAGATGTTTAGAGAGTGACGAAGCTCAGATTGCGTTACGAGAAGTGCACGAAGGGATATGTGGTCCGCATAATAGTGGTCCTGCCTTGGCCAAGAAACTCATCAGGACTGGATACTATTGGCCTACTATGGAAAAAGATGCATATCAGTTTGTCAAGAAGTGTAAGCAGTGTCAAATATATGGAGACCTCATACATGCACCAGCGCAGGAACTACAGCCACTTGCATCTCCTTGGCCCTTTTGTCAGTGGGGACTCGATCTCATAGGCAAGATTCACCCTCCTTCTTCCAACGGACATAAATTCATTATCACAGCCATAGAGTATTTCACAAAGTGGATTGAAGCCGTGCCTCTCACACAAGTTACTGGGAAACAAATCGCTACTTTCATCCTGAACTACATCATTTGCCGATACGGGATCCCTACTTCCATTATCACTGACAACGGGCGTCGTTTCAAGAATCAGGATGTTCGTGAACTCTGTGAGCACTTCCATATCTCTCATCGTTTCTCCACACCATATTACCCCCAAGGTAATGGCCAAGCTGAGGGGTCTAACAAAACAATTCTCAAAATACTTAAAAAGACAGTCGACGACGCTGGCCGTAACTGGCATGTCCAACTCAATCCCGCACTTTGGGCCTATCGTACCAGTGTCCGCACACCTACAGGAGCTACACCTTACTCACTTGTCTACGGTGCTGAAGCCATCTTGCCTATTGAGGTCGAGTTACCTTCTTTACGGGTCTCCTTGAGAAACATAATCAACGATGAAAACTATAGGGTCTCTCGCTTACAAGAACTCGAACTGCTGGAGGAACGACGACACACTGCTTTTAATCATCTCAAGGCTTACCAACAACGAATGAGTCGCAGTTACAATCACAAGGTCAAGCCTCGCACATTTGAGGTAGGTGACTTAGTCCTCAGAGAGAACCCCAAGAATCAGCAAGATAGAGAAAAGAAGGGCAAATTTGAATCCAACTGGCTTGGTCCTTACATCATCACAGCAGTATATGGATCTGGGGCATATCAGCTCTCAACTACAGAAGGTGAACCCTTGGAGGATCCTATCAACAGCATGCACCTTCGCAGGTTCTACACATAGCTTTTCAGAATATCCTAATTCAAAAATACAAAAAAATCAAAAAATTCAAAAATACAAAAAAATCAAAAAATTCAAAAATACAAAAAAATTATAAAAACAAAAAAATCGTTACTTGGTGAAAACCTGGCAAACAGGCGCCTTGTGACAACAAAAAAATTGAAAAATCCAAAAAAGTAAAGAGAAATAATTTCGTCCAACGGTGAAAACCACTTCGGTGGCGCCCTGGGCAAGTACCATGGTGAAAACTGGGTCACCAGCACCATGCGTAGGGACTTTGCTCCTCCCTCCTTCAGGATTCACTTTCATCCTTTCACTTTGCACACACTCACAACTTATTCGCCCACAACAAACTTGCCCATTCCCATCATGGCTTGTTATTGATCTACCCAAGATTGGTTAGCCATCCATAACCCTCCCCTTTCACTCCTTTTTCCATCCATAATAAATCAGATCCTATCTGTGACTACGGCCAATTCCTACGTCTAGTAATGGGTGTGGAACTGAGAACATCACATGTTTCGAGGAGTACAGTTTCTTTTAGCTTTCTTCAGTCTATCCGCGCACAATCCGCAATAAAGCAACATTTGCATCGCAAATCCACAATAAAAGTTCCATTTTCTCCGCAATAAGGTATCAGTTTCATGGATTCAGTCAGTTTCCAAGGAGACACAGCAGCAACAATGGACTTCAACAAGTTAAATCTTTTAACAGACTCAGACAACATATGGTTCAGTGCTATCTATCCTTTTTGTGAAAGTGAACATTGTGACCA
Source organism: Cryptomeria japonica (assembly GCF_030272615.1). Lineage (NCBI taxonomy): Eukaryota > Viridiplantae > Streptophyta > Pinopsida > Cupressales > Cupressaceae > Cryptomeria > Cryptomeria japonica. The sequence goes on along the minus strand of NC_081407.1, from coordinate 462,761,912 downwards.
CAATCAAAATTTGACTTATACAAGTGACAAGAGACACTAAACTTGAGGACTACAGTGGATGTTGGTGTCGAGTCTTGGTTTTCTTTTGATTTTATCTTTTTGGTGACATGTCTTTTAGCTTTTCCAGGATGTCTTTGACTAGAGATTCTATCTCCAGGATGTCTTTGACTAGAAAGGCGAGGATGGGGTATCGTCACCTACTTGCATTTGCTGTCTGTGGATTGTCTTTTAGTAATGCTATGACTGGTCCAAGGATATGAGGACACTGTGAGTCTAGTATGAACTGGGGCATTCCTTGTTTGTGACTGTCTTATCTCCATGCAAACAGGTACAATGACTTTCTGGGCCGAACAAATGCCTTGATTGTCATAACCTATTTTGCCATAATAAAGCTCAATGATGATAACGCACAAGAAGCTCTTTCATGTTCATATCTTCTGTCTTCCATCCCCCTTTCTTGATTGACTTCCATTGTCCTTCTCGAGTCCGCGTAGCCCGCTATCACATGACTGAGTATAATGACACACCAAAAACATTTGCATTTCATATAGTTGCACCTACATCACCACATATAAGCATTTCATACATACATATAGATATCACAATTGTATCACATCCTGCATACACATGTTAGCACATCTCACATTTTCATTATGTAAATAATCATTTGCATTATCATATTCATTTGCATTACATACATTCACATTTGCATCATGCATCACATATACAACATAAAAGAACAAAAATATATTGCATTGCATCATATAAGCATCCATATCATAAAACATGCATCACATGAGAACATTTCATCACATAAGGTACACGTGCATATAGCTGCCGCAAAAATGGATCATCTCTCATATATAATCAAATGTGTCATAATACAATGATGTCAAAAGAATCATATGGCTACAAAAGAATCACCCGCAGGTGTCTACAATACAATCATGGTACATATACTGATACAATGGGAGCCCACTATAGCTATGAGGAACTCCCTCCCTCGGAGCCGCCTCGCCTCGACGGAGTCTGAGCTGTAGATGGACTTGCCCCAGGATCCCCCTGTCTCTCTGGTGGTGGTGGAGGCCCCATAACCCCACCGCTGGATGCCTGTCTCCTGCGGCTCCCTCCCGTAGCCGTCGCTGTGCGCGACGATCTATGGAAGCTCCTAGCCCGCTGATCTGCTGGCACGGCTGCATAGTATAGATCCCTCCAGTAGGCGATCTCCTCTCCGGCTCGCAAAACATATGCGTAGCCTGCCCCTGCATCCTCTGATGCCCGCCTACCTGCCCTTAGAGCTGTCTCGGCCTCGGTGTATCTCTGGATGGCCTGATCCCTCTCCCGCTCTATGTCTCGGACCCTGATCCTGAGGTGGTTCCTCTCTCGAACCAAATCCTCAATCTCATCTGCCTGGCCCTGGCAGATCTCCCGCAGCCTAAGCACCTCATCCTCCTCAGAGTCTCTGCTCTCCGTCCCTGCCTGTGGCTCCTCCTCTACAGGTGCCTGTCCCTGTGCCTCTGCCTGCACCTGTCCCTGTGCCTGTATAGGTACCTGTGGCTGTACCTGTCTCTGTCCCTCTGGCTGCACCTGTCTCTGTCCCTCTCTGGGACCCTGTACTGCTGGCACCTGTAGGGGCAGTCCACCCCGTCCTCTCACCACTGGAGCTGCTCTCTCCTGTCCTCCCTCCCTCCGAGGTGCTACTCGCCTCTCTCCCACCACTCCCCTCCGCCTCCACCGGCCCCTACCTCCATCCCCTCCACCATCATCATCATCTCCTCCACCCTCTCCCTCCAGTGGCTCTGCCGGATCTGTCAACCTGGGAAACGGATGCTCTGCCCAGTACGCAGAGTACTCTGCGTCCATCCTTGCATCATCTACCTCTGGCCACATGTCCCATGGCATCGGCATCATCTCCGCTAGCTGCATCACTGCCTGATCATATGATAGCAGTGGGCCAAACTGCACCTGATCTCGGACCGTACGGGCATACATGCCCGAGCCTCGGGGCATCCTCTGAATCCTGCCATACTGCCTGCATACCCTATCCACCAGCTGTCTCTCTAATATATAGGGCGTCCACCCAATCAGGTACCTGCTCCGGAAGGTGTAGGGCAGCTCCAATGCGTCGTCCTCCCACTCCTCGCACCCCAGGTACGGCCTCCAGATCACCAGGTCAATGTCATCAATGACTCTCCTCCAGTGCTCCAATCTCCCAATCCGAGGCTGGGATGTAATCATGGCATATAGGTGTACAAAACTCTGTCCCTGTCCTCTGCCTCTGAAGTGAATCGGCCGTGTGATGGGAAGGTGCTCATAGGCCCACACCTGCAAGAGAGTCACACCGCAGCCCAAACCCACTGATCCATGATATACAAACTGATGCAGCTCATAATACAAATGTGCTAGGACACATGGCCCCCATGCATACCTAGTGTGCTCTGCCATCAGCGTCTCCAAGGCCCCTCCCCAGCCCACTGCCAATCCTCGTGTGGCCCTGTCTGGACACAAGTATCCACTGATAACTCCCCCAACAACTGCCGGCAATGCTAATCCTGTGGCAGTCATGGTGTCCCAGGCTACATGACCTGCTCGCATCTCCAACCCGGGATCCTGAAACACCCGTCGCAATGCCTCCCTGTCCCCGTCACGATCGTAGGGGATCAACTCTCCATCAATGGGAACATGTAGTATCCTGTATACATCCTCCAGTGTCACTGTCATCTCACCCATCGGCAGGTGAAACGTGCATGTCTCTGAGTGCCATCTCTCGACCAACGCAGTCAGCAACCCCATGTTTGCCCGAAACTCGGGCACATAGAGCATATGTGTGAGACCCATCTCCTCAATGGAAATCATGTCCTGGATAGACAACTCTGGTCGCAGTCTCTGAGTCGACGGGAATCTCTCCCGTGACTCCAACATCGGCAAATACTCCTGCAGTCAAGCAAATCAATCTTGTCAGTTATCGTGGCATTCATTGTTTATCACAAAATGCTACTCGCTACCTAAATGCATATGGCTATCTACCCTAGTGACACTCACTGTTCATCACAAAGTGTTGCTATTTATCCTAGTAGTGCTCCCTGTTCATCACAAAGTACTATGTGTGTGACATTCCCTGTTCATCACACAGTGTCACTCACATTCGCACTCCCTGTTCATCACAAAGTGCTTCCTATCTTGGTGCTCCCTGTTCATCACAAAGTGCCTTGATCTATCCTAATCTTCCTAGAGGACCTGCTTGAGTGTATCCTCTCAGCAGCTTATCCAATCGACAGCGTATGTTCATCACAGAACTGCCGATTTGACCTAAAGGACTAAAACCATGCATTTAAACACACAAACGCACTGTTTCAACACACACGCGCTTTTAACTCATAAACGCGCTTATAGATTGCATACACGCGCCTCTGCAACACAGACGCGCTTCTTGAACACAAACGTGCCTATGCCAGACACAAACGCGACCAGGGAACACAGACGTCCCTACATGACATAAACGCTACTAAAAATCACAAACGCTTCTGCATTTCACAAACGCGTCCGCATTCAACACAAACGCGGTTCCAGGCACAGACGCGCCTGAACCCGACACAGACGCGCCTGTTGGACACAGACGCGCCTGGTGCTGACACAGACGCGGTTGCGCGTTTTTGCACTTTTAAACTATCCTATTCCTAGCGCATTTATTGCTCCTAAACATGCATTTATGACAAAACTCGAAATGCGTGAAAGTACGAGGAGGTTTTCGGGTACTTACCGGCTCTCCTGCATCGGCTGGTTGCTGGAATCGACGGACACGGTCGAATCTATGAACGAATGCCATCGCTGCTGACTGCTGCTGCTCTTTTCTCACTCTGCACTGTGATCTTCTAAGGGTGTGGATGACAATGAGGATGTCTTTTGCCCGTGGTCTATCTTATAACCTACCCTAGCCCTGCCCTTCATTTCCCGAGTCAGTATTCTTCATCCTGTGACTTTGTCACATTATCCAATCAGTCCATTCTATCCCGTCTTTCTTATCGAGAGATTGTCTGCAATCTTTTCAGACATTTTCATCCAATCTCTCGAGGGGGCATATAATTCCTTATTCTGGGGCAACTCTGTATCAGTTCATCTTATCTTCTTTGAAACAACGCGACAAGCCGCATTGTCTCAAAGAGGGGCAAAATGTAGACACCCAAAATTGTCATGTCTAATTAAATAAATATTTTATTTATTTAATTATCTAAGCCTAATTCTTCTATTAATTAAATAAATTTTTATTTATTTAATTAATTCATTTATCCTCTTCTAGCCTTATTTCTCATTTAAATAAATACATTTATTTATTTAAATTATCCCTTTCCTAAATTAAATAAATATTTTATTTATTTAATTGTCCTATTTCTTCTATTAATTAAATAAATCTTTATTTATTTAATTAGTTCATTATCTTTTTCTACACATGACACATGTCATTCATCTCTTATTTCCTACACTACCTACCTCTTTCATTATTTTGGTATTTCTTATACCTACCCTCTAATCCTAGCCGACCTCTCTTTTTACACCTCTCAATCTTAACCCTCCATTTCTTATTGTGTCTTCTATTTAAGGAGATGCTTTCTTCATTGACAAACCCTAATGACATATCCTAATGACTGATTTTGGAGGACTTGGCTACACTACAACTCTACTTACAACCACATTCCGTTCTTTGTTGAGCTCTTGTGCATACAAAAATCTGAGAGCAAGCATATCAAACAAGATCAATGGAGATAGGAAGAATGGAGATCAAAACCCTAGTGGACATGTGAGGGTATAATCTTTGTGATTTTGAGTTATTTGTATTGTCTTAGGTTATCTTCATATGTTATGGTGGATCTTTGTTCATTGTTAGGCTAGGGTTTGGTGGTTGAATCCATTTTAGTCTTTCAAATATTGTTGTTTATTGCTATCCATTTTCACCATATACACACACAAGTTAGGTAAATTTTAGATCCAAAAGACTTTGTGAAATAGGGGCCTTCAATAATGTGTTTTGTTGACCAATTCAAAGATTTGATTCATCATAAAAAAAGACCACCTGTAAAATTTCAAGAGATTTCCAGAAATGTAAGAAAATCCAAAAAATTTGCTAATTTGCTCAAAAAAATAAGTTTTTATGAAAAATCATAAAAAATTCATATAAAATGCAAAATCGATCCCAAAAATCTGAAATTTTTACTGGAGAGTCCTGATGGTCTTCTAAACTTGCATATAAAAAATTCTGCAACAAATCTAAGCAGTTTGTGAGATATGAGTAAAATAATGCAAAACCCTAATTTTCAAAGATCTGATTTTTTAGGAATGATTTTGCATCAAATTTAAAATCACAAAGAATAGATCCTATGTATAATTCTGAGATATTTCCAAAAATATAAGAAAATCTGAAAAAATCGCTAATTTTCTCTCAAAATTAATTTTTTATGAAAAATTATAAAAAATTCATATAAATTGAAAAAGTGATCTAAAAAATCTAAAATTTTTACTAAATCCTTCTGATACTTTTCCTGACTTTAACAAAAAATTTGACGCCAAAATTTGAAGCCGTTTGTGAGATCTAATCAAAATAAGGAAAAACCCTAATTTTTAAAGATCCAATTTTTAGGGAAATATTTTGTATCAAAATTAAAATCACAAAGAACAGATCCTGTGTATAATTTTGAGTGATTTCCAAAAATGTAAGAAAATCTGAAACATTCTCTCATTTGCTCTCAAAATTAATTTTTTATGAAAAATCATAAAAAATTCATAGAAAATTAAATTATGCTCCAAAAATTGTGAAATTTGTATTGAGAGCTCCTGATACTTTCTTCAACTTGCAAAAAAAATTTAGTGCAAAATTTCCTAGCCGTTTGTGAGATATGATCAAATCTCTCCAAGATCTTGATTTTGTGTCCAAAACCCTAGCTGCACAAGGTTATTCTCCAAATTGTTTTACAAAACAACAATATAGGGTTAGAAAAATCTGCAAAAAACACAGATCTAACAAAAATCCATGTCCCACCGGGCATGCCAAAATGTTTATGGGGAAAATGGATAACAATAATAACGATATTGAAAGGCTAAATGAATTCAACCACAAAACCCTAGCCTACCAACAACAATGATCCACCATAACATATGAAGATTACCTAAGACAATGCAAATCAAATGAAATCACAAAGATTATACCATCACATGTCCAATAGGGTTTGGATCTCCATTCTTCCTATCTCCATTGATCTTGCTTGATATATTTGCTCTCAGATTTTATGTGCACAAGAGCTCAACAAAGAACGGAAATGTGGTTGCAAGTAGGATCGCCTATGTTCAAAAGCGTAGTGTAGTCAAGTAGTCAACGGGGGGTTTGCATAGATTGATTAGGATGATTGATTAGATTGATTAGGGTTGATAATGAAGGAAGCATCTCCTTATATAGAAGACACTATATGAAATGGAGGGATAAGAGTGAGAGGTGTAAAAGGAGGTCGGCTATGATTAGAGGGTAGGTAAAAGAAATAATAAAATAATGAAATGGGTAGGTAGTGTATGAATTAAGAGATGAATGACATGTGTCATGGGTAGAAAAGGTTAATGAATTAATTAAATAAATAAAGATTTATTTAATTAATAGAAGAAGTGGGATCAATTAAATAAATAAGATATTTATTTAATTTAGGAAAAGGATAATTTAAACAAATAAATGTATTTATTTAAATGAGAAATAAGGCTAGAAGAGGATAAATGAATTAATTAAATAAATAAAGATTTATTTAATTAATAGAAGAATTAAGCTTAGATAATTAAATAAATAAAAGATTTATTTAATTAGACATGACAATTTTAGGTGTCTACAATTGTATCTTGATTTCCTAACTTTAACGTGTTCTTGTTGTGATTGTAACTAGAAATAAATTGAAAAAAGGTGTGGGGATATTATAGTGGTATCAGAGCCACTCTTCCCGCCAGCCTGTGTGACAGAAGGGTTTCATTAGCGACAGAGATATCAAATACTACAATCGGGAACAAAGAAGGCAGCAGTTTCAGATACTATCAATGCCAATAGAGGAAACTTTTTCAGAAGTCTTGAGAAACAGAGACCAGGAAGTTGATTCAGCAGATTCAATGGATTCAATGGGAGAGAGAATATTTTGTCAAAATGATACAAGTGTGGTTGTGGAAATATTTGAGAAGAAGTTTGATACTATGATGGACATGATGTCCCAGTTGTTGGCCACTTGTAAATAGAATGCTGGAGGAGGTCATAGTCAAAACCAAAATTAAAATACTAATGGACTTGAAGCTAGCACTTATAATAACCCTGGAGGGTCAGTATCAAGACATTTGCAACCCGTCTTCCTACCCAAATAAGTGCCTCAAGCTGAAATTAAAATACCAACAATGGACGAAATAAGGAGTTACGTGGAGTATGCTTCTCTCCCCGTAGAGATCTGGGATATCCTCACCTTGGACCAGTTTATGAAACAAAAGAATACGAGAGGTGGAAGATATGATAACCTCCCTTATGCTCCATGAGATTATTAGCAAGCCCTTGGAAAGGTTACTCTATCCCACTTTGATGGGAGTGATAAGTGTTATGCTAGATCATGGGTTCAGAAGTTGGACAATTACTTGTCCTTGAGACTAGTGTCAGAAGAAGAAAAATTAACATTTGAGATTCTGCATGATGAACCCGTTAATGTTTCTTATGGAGCTAGTGATGGTGTTGAATGCATTCATATGCTTCAAAAGGAAGAGAAAATGAATATTGAACAAGATATTGTCATTGAGATTATAGAACCAACTATGATAGATCAGCCACAAGGAGATATGAATTCTTTTGGTTCCCCACTAAATGAGTCTAGCATTGTTTCATCACCTTCACCTTATCTCGACAAGTTGTCAAACCATAGTTTGGGATTTCTTGAGTATGATGATGTTCATCAATTAGGTAAAAATGATGATGAGACAAGATTTGAAGAGGATGTACATGAGACTTGGGGCAACCATGGAGTCACTGCTGATAGGTATGACAAAGATTCTGATTTTGGTATTAATCATAGTAGCAGTTCACTTTCTTTGGAAAATCGGTTTGTGATTTCCAATGATAACCCATTGTTTGAGATGGGTATAGTGAAAACATATGGCAATCCACTTTTTAAGTGGGAAGATGGAACATCACTTGGTTCTAGCATTGCTCTCGGTGACAATAGAAATGTGTGGAAACCAAGAGAAGATTCAAGATCTAAGTTGGATGATACTTGGAGCTATGGTGAGCACTTTATAACTAAACAAAGTAATCAACCTTTTAGAATTTGGGATCCAGGTGCAATAGAAACTAAGTATGAAGAGGATCTAACATGGAATGAATTTCCATTTGATGCTGATGAGGCTCAAAAAACAAATTATGTTGTAGAATTAGAGGACCATATGGTTCTTGATGATGGAAAGTTTAAAGAAGTTTTGAAATACAAATTTGATTTACTACTCATGAAGTTGGTGGTAAGAAAAAACTTGAAGATCTAGTAGAATCTAATCCTCTTCATGATATTGAGCAATTGTAGCTAGTGGGTGGTGAAGAAAAAGTCTTGGAGAAGCTTTGAGGGCAGCGAAGACAAGAAATAAAGTTCTGATTTTTAGTTACACCACCTTTAAATATTCACGAGTGGAAGGATAAATTCATGAGGTCCTTTTAGAATGAGGTGCAAGTTCTATCTGGGTTTGACCATACACATAGTTTGATAGAAGAACTCTATTGGAAGGCTCAAATTGAAGAGTGACGGAAGGGAGTTAAGGATGAAGTTGCTCTCCCTAATCTGCAACTCATCAAAGACTCTTTGGAGACATTAAAATCAGAGTGCATGCAATTGATTACAGATCTTGATTATGCCATCAAATCTACAAAGAAGATCCTTAGTGCTTTCCAAGGAAAAGAGAGGAAAGTTGAAGAGCTTACTCTTGACCTTGAGTCAACAAAGGACATGTTAGAAAATACTTAGTTGGTTGTAATGGAGGTAGAAGATCAGTTTTCTCATTTCAAACATTTAAGAGAGAAAGAGAATAGAGAAATGACCAAGGAGATCAATCAGGTAATGGAGGAGCTTGATTGCATTCGAGAGGAGTATGATCTTTCTCTTTGTCTCCAAAGATCAGAAAAAGTGATTTTGGAGTAGAAGAATGTTTGGGTGGAGCATGACTTTGATAGTAATCAGCAAGTTGATAGTCTGTTGTTTGATACAGATGTTGATTGGACATTTGTTAATCCACTTTTCAAATTTGATGTGGGAATTCCTTTTGACTTCACTGATGAGGGTGGATCACATTGCAGAGTTTGGGATCTAGGTGCAATTTGCAACCATGAGATATTGTTTCAAAATTAGAGCATTGATCAAATGCATACTCTTGGGCATCTTCTTTGGAAAATAATGGATTAGATTTTAAGATTTGGGCTTATCGATTGCTTGCAGATTAGCCACTTCACCTTATGGTTTGCTCTCATTCAAGGGAGTTGGTGCAATTTCTTTGGTCATGCAAGCAATGGCTTTCAATTGGAGATTGCTTGGAGGTGTTTTCCAACCTTGGACATGAGCAGATGTGTTGTTTTGGATGATGATATCTTGTGTTGCAGCAGTTGTTCATCTTCTTGGATGTTAATTTTCCTAAAATCAGATATCAAGTCAATCATTTTAGACTTGGTGAGCTAGTAGTGTACTCTTTTTCAGACTTCACAATCTCCTAGAAGGACGGGTTTATGATCTCAGATGAGAGGTATGGCGAGTTGGGGCAATCATTATCTATGTGTGGGAAGTGTTCAACCTCTAACTAGGGGTTATTCTTATGCCCTCTCTTCTACTTATGATTGGGACAACGAACCTTTGGTCTCTATGGTTCATCATTCTGAGGTTCTTGGAGTGGGAACTATAAGAGATTTCATAAGTCTCCATAGTTGTATCAGAATAATTCAATTGAGGCCTAGCAGATTCATGTGGAGTTATGAGAATGAGTTTGTTGAGCTCCTACAAAGGATTGTTTTCCTCCTCGCAGGGAGATTTGGAGAAGTCACATTTACAGTTATGGCTTTACTTGACACCTTGGGGAGACATGTTGTGGAGTTTGATTGTGAGTTGTTTAGACTTTATTTCCTATTGCCCAGGCTTGTGATAGATAGTGGTATTGTTGATATTGGTTACTCAGAGATTTATGGGCATGAGATGTTGCATGATATTGATTTTAGTCCTTCAATATTTTTCAGTCTAACCATCATGCATGGTAACATTTTGGAGTTACAAGGGAAGTTAGTGTAGTTGTGGTGTGATGTTTTCACTGATGTGATCAGAGTGGCGCAACATCGGCATGGTGGGTTCTTCCTAAGACAGACATGGGACCCTGGGATTGTACTTGCTTTGGTGTGGATCAGTTTAAAATTCTCTAGAGTTGTGGTGGGATTGGTTGAAGACAAGAAATTTTGGGAAAGGCAGACTGTAATGTCCCCTTTTCCACTCTAGTTTGTTTTGGGGACCATTAGCCTATTCCGGGGACCCATAGGCTACTCGGAAGCAGAAATTAGGGTTTCCTACCTCTATGGGGATGTTTCTGCATTTTCTAAGGCTTACATGTTGGAATTTTATAGTTCTAATTTTGGATTCCTTCTGGGTTCTTAGAAAGCTTCACGGTGAGGGTACATGCTTAGCAAGTTATGGAGTTTGTTTGACTTACTATTTTTAGTAAGTGGAGGCAGAAGCAGTTGAGTTCTTTGGGTCTCTGTGAGCTCTGTGATGGTATAACATGCAAATCAATCTGAGGACCTCTTCAGGACTTACTATTTTTCGTAAGTTTGGCAACTGCTCAAATTATGGTAAAAACCACTTGGGAAACACTTACTATTTTTAGGGAAACACTTACTATTTTATAGTAAGTACTAGTTTTGGTAGGGGTTTTGCAGCTCATCTTAGTGGCTATTTTTGGTGGTATTATTTTGGTAGGATCCTGTGTTCACTCAAATGACTATTTTTAGCAGTTCAGTTCAGAGCTCCAACTCAGTTTAGTTTTGGTGATTTCCAGCATTTCAATCCCCGGGTCAATTTGGCAATAATCAATATTTGAGGAGAAGGTATTTTTAATATACTAATACCTTAGGCATAAGGTTTTAATATTTGATTATTTTATGGATGGATGACTTAGAAAAAAGGAGAAAATAATATTTTTATCCTAAGTCTATTTGGCGAAGTATTTTACCTTCATAATGGGGTGCCAAAATGTCGTTTAATTTTATCTTATGGTTGGACGCCTTTGGAGGAAATTCTCATCAAAAAAAGGTTTATACTTAGTGTTATTTTAGCATTGGCTAAATTTGGCATCCACTTGAGGGAATAATGTATTTGTTGCCAAATAAAGTATTATTATTCCTTGGGTGATTTATTGTTGAGGAAAAATACTTTATAAAGTGAAATATTAATAAGGCAAGATGGATGTCTTATGGAGAAATAAGTTAATTTTATAATATATTTCACTTATCTATCTTGGATGCCACAATATGATTTTATTGTCATTTTTATAAAGTATATTTTCTTCTATGGGAAGGTCTACTTGGAGAAAGGAGATATAAAATATAATTTCAAAATAATGTAAAGTTAATGTGCATTTGGAATTTGGTCACCATTTGAGTGGAATTTGAATTTGAATTTGGTTTGCAAAAAGTTATAAATGTAGGCCTTGGGCTCTCATTTGGGTATCCATGAATATTTGTAATGAAGTGCTGCCAAAATGGTGCTAGAGTTGAGCTTTGAAGTTGAGAGCTTCCTAGCAACCATCAATTTCGTACTTGAAAGAAAGTGCCTAGCCGATTATTTGTGACTATCTTTCATCCAGAGAGATAGATTGTGCTCATCAAAGTGATTGGGAGATTTTTAGTTTTTGGTGTGTTGGGTGTGTTTCCAGTTTGTTGGTTTTTGGAGTGGTTGTAGGTGATTTTCAGACATATCTTCCTACTCGAGTGTTTGTTTGTTATGGGTATTTCCTCATTCATTTCCTATGTCATGAGCGATTCATCTTGTAAGTTTTCATTGGTTTTCTTTGAGTATTGAATTTTATTATGCAAGTCAAAAAAATTTGCTGTAAACGCTTTATGTTGGGAGTGCTTTGGGTTGTGTGCCATGGGTTTGGGCATTGCTAGTTGATGTCTTTCATTTCCATCCTTATCACCATCATTGTATCTCTCATTTGCATCTATTTGGAGGTGATTCTGACAAGTGTGGAAAGAGTTATGAGTAAATTAGTGAGTTCTTAGCTTGTTGGTTTGTGTGTTTTCAGCGTGTTAGGAGTATATCAGATTTAGAGATTTTCTATTTTGGAGTGTTTTCTTGTGTGGAGTTGGTTATTGGTTGTGTGGGTTTTTTGTGAGGAGATAAAGCGATCTTGGTAATTGTTTGTAGTTGTTGGTTCTTAATTCTTATCTTTTATGATTCATATTATATTGTTGGTAATAGTACTAACAACAATTTCTTTGATCTCTCCTAGTCCCACTGCATAAGTGGAAGAGGCTGGACTTTATGCCTATTTTGGACAGTGATTCTAGTAATTTTGTAATCCATGTTTGCATTGTAAAGCTAATTAGTAGTACTAACAACTATATACTTGGATTGTTGTTCTTTGGCCCACTGCATAAGTGGAAGAGGTTGGCTTGTCACCTTCTTATCTATTGTAACTTTGTCCTCCTGCTAAATAAGCGGTTGAGTTGATTGTAATCTCATTTTCAGTCCTCCCACTAAATAAGCAGTGGAGTTGATTGCTATTTCATTTCTAGTCCTCCCGCTAAATAAGGGGTAGAGTGATTATTCTTCAGTTTCTTGCATCATCCTTGGTTGGCTTACCGCCAAGTGATTCTTAATATTCTCCATATCCCACTAAAAAGTGGAAGGGGTTGGTTTTCCGCCCAAGCATTGTATTATTTCTAGTTATTTTAAGCTAACGATCCTCTCAACATAGCATGCTCTCACCTTCCCATATTGGGCACTTGGTGATTAGAAAGTGGAAGGGTTACAATTTCAGCATTATTGTATCTTGATTTCCTAACCTTAACGAGTTCTTATTGTGATTGTAACTGGAAATAAATTGAAAAAAGGTGTGGGAATATTACAAAGACTAAATCTTTGAATGATTTTCTTCTATTCCTTTCAACTTCAATTTACACACAAAATCTCAAAGTCTTCCTTGGTGTAAATTTCGGCAAAGTTTACTTGCTTACTTTCAAAAGATAGATATTATAATAGGTCTACTCAAGTATTTACAAGAGAGAAGGCCTGAGAAAAAGAAGGGAAGATTCCAACTATCTTGGACCTATTCAATAACTAACTAAGACTTATTCAAAATTACAAGTCCTATTCTAAATTGACTTGTAATTGGTTTACTTGTAATTACAAAAGTGAAAGTAATGAGTTTACTTGCAATTACAAAATTGTTTTTACATGTGAACTTGTCATAATGAAAACTACAATTTTAAAAATTCTGAATAAAACTAAGTGTCAGGAGACACTCATGTTGTAACATGCTTAGCCATGTATTCTTCAAACTTTTGGATTGTTCCTCGTAGTTCATCAGGATTTGGCTCATGGGTTTTCTTAGCAACAATAATTGTTTTGATAACAACATCACAACAACTAAGAACTATAAGCCTATGTTTCTCTAGAATAGTTTGAGTTTCTTCCAGAAAGGTTTGGTATTTCATCAAAGCCTAAATTGATGTCACTGAAAATTGTTCAACTTCCCATTCCTGATGAATCTTTCTTCTTAAATCAGAGAGAACTTCTTCTTCAGACAACAACTCCTAATCTTGACTCACATTTTTACAAGAGATTTTCTCGAAATGAGAAACAACATCTTGCACCATTTCTATGCACAATTTCAAGGCGTCATCAATTTCTTGAACGAGCTCTTTCAAAACAAGGGATTTGTTCTCTAGGAGTTCTTCAAATTCTATATACATTTTTCTGGTAGGAATAATGTCATTTTCTTGCAAAATATCCAACTTCTCTTGTGGCAACTTTTGCCAAACTCTAAAGTTAGTCTCAACATTTTCCAGATTTTGTTTGAAATTCTCAGAAGTATGGTTCTTCATCATCTTCAGGTTAACCATCATCTTCAGAAAGTTGATCTACCCAAGAATTAATTATCTACACCTTTTGAGCAGCTTATTCCATTTGCCTAACTGATTCTTCTTAGACAAAAGAGGTTGAAGGATTGATCCTCTCTTCGGAAGATTTAGTGATCTTTTGGATCACTAAGATAAGATGCAAATTTTCCTCTTTCAACTTTTTTTCTTCACCAGAAGTTCATCATATCTCTGTACCAATGAAGTTACTGAATGTTAAGCATCATGCATGACAATTGTATGTGTTTTCTTACCAATTTCCACCCTTGTGATTCTATAATTTGAAGCTTGCATCTCTTCATGTGGCTTGTCCACAATCGATTCAACAATTTATGTAACTTTCATTTTGTCGATGTCTACTATCACTCTTGAAACTATTTTATCCCTTTTAGCAGCCTTGGGTTTAGACTTTTTAAGTTGTTGAAAATCAAAGATATCAGGAGAATTTTTTTGCTTCTTTCTCTTACGAGTGAAGGAGTTGAGCCATGGAGGTAAAGCCATTGAATTTATCTTAGTTGTTGGAGTCGGTGAAGAAATAGGCTATGTTTGAACTACAATTGTCACCCTTGGAGAATTTTATGTCTGAACGACAACCATGGCTTGTTCAGCAGTCAAAGGATGTGATGATTCATCATAAACTTGTCAAAATTGGTAACAAAAGTGTCGATTTTTACCAACGACAAGTTGGGCAAAGAAGCATATGCAGGAGTCACATCAAAAATGTTGGACAAGTCTTCATGAGGATGATCAAGAGATGGCTTTGATGCTGAAATTGGGACAACATTTTGAGAAGGTATGCTCAATGGGATAGAAGCAATGTTAACAGTGGAAAAATGATCCATGTCTGTGTCAAAAGGAGAGATAGGCACTGTTAATTCTATGAGGATCCGATTAATATTGAGAGGGGGTGAATCAAAATTAACACCAATTTGAAACTTTAAACCCAAATCAAACTTACAACAAATCTAACTTCATTTACCACCTGTTAGGATCAACCTCATGAGAGGATTTACCACTCTTTTTCAGAGCTACCCTGTTAGGGGATTTACAAGATTAAGTCCTGTCAGGACCTACCTAATTAAGGGATTTAATTTGTTGCAACTGTTAGGAAACACCAGTGAAAAAGTGATTTGTTACTTGCACTTCTCAGCTTGCCAAATCAGATCTAGTTATGCTCCACTATCTACGACTCTCATACAGATCTCACTCTTCTCTATTATGGCTTCACACTCTTCTCTAAGACCACCAACACAATGAACATCAACTAAGCCAACATAAATAATTTTTTCCACTAGGTCGACCACTAAACCCTAAATTATATCATAGATCATCACAGATCTTTACAACTCATTACAGATTATTATATGGATCATTACAATCAATATCAATTGTTGAATGATCATAAGTCGTCACAACAAGTCGATCTGGTACAAAGTCAAACCCTTGGTTTATTCCGCTAAGCACTTTACACATTCCCAATAAATTCACTCTCTGAACGCACCAAAACATCTTTCAAACACTTCACGTGGTTTATGTCGCGTTATCATCAACTTGTAGACTTGATGTTGATCATCGCCATACCAAAAATCATTACCGGTTTGATGATTTCTTTACCAGTTCTAAAACCTTACTAAAACCCTGGCAAAAATTCATCAGAAATTAAAAACATGCCTTCTGATAGTCATCGCAAGATGCGGTTTTGGTTAGATACTCATTACCATGATAAAAGCTTACATTCCAAACCACAAATCACCAATCGTCTGCTTCAAGTAAAACATCTCTGCATTTACCGGTTAAAGTCCTATTTCACAGTGTTTTGTATATTGTCAGTAAACCTTGTCTCTAGTAGACTAAATCACTTAAATCACAAACCAAACATCACATAACATCATTAATCATCAGTCTCCATCAATGACAACACAAATAAGTGATCAAGTCATCTAATCACAAAATCTCAATCTCTTCATCACAAATAGCCTTCTATCCTTTACCAGTTCAGTCATCAGTCTTCAACTGGATCACCTCATCTGCATCAGTTATGCCAATCATGCCAATATTCTCCCCATTTGGCATTGATGGCAACACCAATCAGACTGCAACACCATCACTACTACTTTTTTGTTGATATCATATCATTTGCCAATCTCCTCCTTTTGTCTTCTCCCCCTAAACAAATACTTCTCCAACTTATCTGATCCTTTTCTTCTCTCAAATCTGATCTTGTTCTTCTCCCAAATTTGATCTTGTTCTTCTCCCCCTTTGACAACAATACCAAAGGTTTATGTGCATCATCGATCTTCTTTATTGTTGCTTATGTCATCATCTATTATGCTAACCAAATTAGAATCATTATATCCAATCATTATATCAGATCATTAAATCAGAGCTTTATATCTGAGTTGCTCCCCCTACGGAGTAGCTTGCACCTCATCAATCCTTAATGAAGAATAAACATTAGATCCACATGATTGATGCATCTCCATCATTTTAGTTCTTCCGGTGTAGGGGTCTAACCCCTAGTTTACCTCTAAGAAACTCAAAGGTAGTCTTCGGTAAGGGCTTAGTAAAGATATCAGTTATCTGATCTTTAATCTTCACATATTCCATCTTGACCTATTTTTCTTGAACTCTTTCCCTTAGAAAATAATACTTCAATTATGTTCTTGGTTCTAGCATGAAGTATAGGATTCTTAGAAATATTTATTGCACTTGTATTATCACAATAGATAGTCACTGGTTCAGACATATCTATTTTGAATCCTTCTAGCACATGTATAATCCATATTGCCTGAGTGCAATTCATGGATGCAACAACATACTCTGCTTCAGCTATAAATTGAGAAACACATGTTTGTTTCTTGTATGTCCATGCCACTAATCTTCCACCAAGAAGAAAGGCTCCACTGGTTGTGCTTTTCCGGTCATCCACATTACCTTCGCAATCTGCATTAGTAAAGACATCCAAATTAAAATCTTTTTTATGGGGATACCATAAACCATAGTCTACTATGCCTTTGAGATACCAGAAAATTCTCTTTACTGCCACCAAATGTTTCTCCTTAGGCTCTTTCTGAAATCTGGAAACTAATCCAATAGCATGAGCAATGTCTAACCTACTATGAACAACATAGTGCAACTTACCAATCATAGACATGTACTCTTTTTCACAAACAGTAGGAGAATCATCTTGTTTGGACAACTTGCAGCCTGTCACCATCAATGTTCCTACCAATTTGCAGTCTTCCATGCCAAATGTCTTCAACACCTCTTTGACATACTTGCTCTAACAAATAAAGATACCACCATCCAGTTGCTAGACCTATAACCCAATAAAGAACTTTATTTCACCGTTTAGAGACATTTCAAATTCCTTTTTCATTACATCAGCAAAATCCATACACATATCATCATTTCCACCAAAAATTATGTCATCTACAAACACTTCTACTATCAGCATCTTGTCTCCATCAATCTTCAAATAAATGTTGTTGTCCTCACTAGTACGTTAGAATCCAATTTTGATCAGATGTGCATGTAATCTCTCATACCATGCTCTCGGTGCCTGCTTTAGACCACATAGTTCTTTATGCAATTTACATAGCATGTCTTTATCATCAGATAGAGAAAATCTGTCCGACTGTTCAATGTAGACTTCTTCTTCTAGAATCCCATTTAGAAAGGTTGATTTGACATCCATTTGATGAACTTTGAATCCCTTATATGTAGCAAATGCTAGCAGCATTCTCACTCCTTCTAATCTAGCAACCAGTGCAAAGCTCTCTCCATAATCCTCACCTTCTTCCTATGCATACCCTTTACAGACTAACCTCGCCTTGTTTCTTATATTTTTTCCTTCTTCATCCAACTTATTCCTAAAGAACCATTTTGTTCCAATTACATTCTTATCCTCTGGTCTAGGAACAAGTGACCATATCTGATTCTTCTCAATTTGATCTAATTCTTCATTCATTGCATTAAACCAATCATCATCTTTAGTGCTTCCTTTATTGTTTTGGGTTCTATTATAGATATCAAGGAGTTTTCTCTGATTTTCCTCCTTGTTTGCACACTAGCATTCTTATCACCAATTATTTGCTCTTGTGAATGGTTTAATCTGACAAACCTAGGCAATATTGGTACTGGTTGTGCATCTTCGACTTCTTGTTCTTCATTTTCTTCATCGTTTTCATCACTTACTGGTTGAGCGCCTAATTTTCTATCAGCCAGTTCTTCATTGTTTTGTGCTTCGGGTTCAATAATCACAAGTTTCTCATCATCTTTTTCAGGTTCAGATTTGCTGGTACCTTCTGAATTTCTAGAGAGATCATCTACCTTCACATTTGCACTTTCAATAATCTTCTTAGTTGTCTTATTATAACATTTATATGCCTTACTTCTAGTAGAGTAACCAAGAAAGATTCCCTCATCAGATTTTGCATCAAATTTCTTAGTGTGATTATCTTTCTTAATAAAAAATTGACTACCGAAAATTTTGAAATAACTTACACAAGGATTTTTTCCATACCATAGCTCATAGGGTGTTTTGTTGTTACCTCTTTTTATTAGTACTCAGTTTAAAGTACATACAACAATGCCGGTTGCTTCTCTCCAAAATATTTTAGGTACATTACCCTATAATAGCATGGTTCTAACAGCTTCAACTATTGTTCTGTTCATCTGTTCTACTATGTCATTATGTTGTGGTGTCCTTGGAGTTGACATTTGTCTCTTGATACCCTGTTCATCACAATACTTAACAAATTCATCAAATGTGAATTCTCCTCCCCGATCTGATCTTAAACACTTCAAGTTCTTACTAGTTTCATTCTCAACCAAAACTTTAAATGATTTAAATTTACTAAATGCTTTTGATTTCTCCTTCAAAAATATCACCCACATCATTTGAGATAGTCATCGGTGAAAATCATGAAATACCTATCACCGTAATAACTCTTTGTTCTCATAGGACCATAAAGATCAGTATGTACCAAATCTAAAATATTCTTAGAAGTACAATTCTTGCTCTTGAAAGAAATAGAGGTCATCTTACCAATTTGACAATCTTTTCATATCACATTATCCGGTTTAACAAGTTGGGGAAATCCTCTTATAAAACTTGACTTGCTTAACTTAACCAAATTTACAAAATTAACATGACAACATCTTTTATGCTACAACCAATTGTCTTCCATTCTTGCAACCAGACAATTATTAACATTACTATTCAAATGGAGTACGTTGTCTCTAGTTTGCTTCCTGGCAGCAATCAGTTCACCATTACCTCCAAGAATTCTGCAGACTCCACTTTTAAACTCAAGCAAATAACCTTTATCATTGAGCTGACCAACACTTAAAAGATTATGCTTTAGACCATCAACCCAAAATACATCATCATCATTACTCTTCCCATTTAGAGAAATTGAACCTTTCCCTTTCACCATGCAAGGAGAGTTATTTCCAAATCTAACAATACCACCATCAAATTCATCAAAGGTTATGAACTTACTTTTGTCTCTGGTCATGTGGTGTGAGTAGCCACTATCTATAATCCATTCATCACTATTCTCCATATGAGATACCAGTGCCTTTTCATCTGGCAGTTCCTCCTTCACGGCTACAAACACAATTTCCTCATTGTCATCTTCATCTTCAGACTCCTCATTGGTCACACCTTCATCTACTGCAGCATAACATTTCTTTTTGCCCTTTCCTTTATATTTTCTAAATTTCTCTTTCTTGTCAACATTAGGACAATTAGCAACAATATGACCAATTTTACCACAAGAAAAACACTTCAAAGGTATCTTTCCTTTATACTTACCAATGCCTCTTGGAAATATTTAAGCTAAAAGTGCCTCAAGTTCCATCACCTGATCTTCAATGTCTTCATTTCCCCAGTTACTTCCATGACTTGACTTGCACTCATGATTTTGACATATATATTTTCCTTTTCTGGTAGATGAACTGGTAACAGAAGCTTTAAAGGTAGATTCAGTAGATTTTGTCACACTATTGTCAAAACTATTCAACTCAAAAGTTGTAAGCTTACCAATCAATGAATCAACAGTTACCTTATCCTTTGAAATAGATCTAAGTTCTTGGATTGCATATACTCTTATAGCATACTGAGGTTGAATATTTCTAAGAATTTTACTTACTATTGAGTCATCATCTATTTTACCTCCAGCACTCTTTATGCCACCAACAAATTCTTTGATTCTATGACCATACTGTGCAATATTTTCTCCTTCAAGCATTCTCATGTCATCAAACTTTCCTCTCAAGATTTCCTCTTTGGCTCTTTGTACATGCTCATTTCCTCCATAGATTATATTTAACTTTTCCCAAACCTCACTTGCAGTTTCCAATCCTTGAATATCAATATATTATGAATCAGATAAAGTACTAAGAATAGCTTCTAAGGCTTGCATGTTCTCTTGCTTCTCTTTGAGTTCATCTGGTGAAGGGAGTAGTAGTAGGAGCAACATATTTTGTTTCAACTTGCTTCCAATATTGTGCACCAAGACCTTTGATGTAGATCTTCATTATGTCTTTTTAGATCTTGTAGTTATACTTTTTGAACTTAGGATCTTCTTTCTTCATCATCTTGACTTCCTCATAATATTTCCCTCAAGCGGTTAGGTTTTCTGCACACACAGGACCAAAGCTTTGATACCAATTGTTAATTCTATGAGGATCCGGTTAATACTGAGAGGGGGTGAATCAATATTAACACCAATTTGAAACTTTAAACCCAAATCAAACTTACAACAAATCTAACTTCATTTACCACATATGCCAATTCATTAAATAGTACCAGTAGCCACTAATAAATCTTTGATAAATTGCTATAACCGGTGTATTCAGGAATACCGAATAAACTAGAGATAATCAATAACATCATATGAAAATCATTCCACACATGAACACCATATTTGTTGACGTGGAAACCCAAATAGGGAAAAACCACAGTGGGAGTTAGTACCCACAAATATTTGTACTCTTTTGAAGTATGCCCTGTTAGGATCTTACAATACGCCCTGTTAGGAGTCACTCGATTAAGGGATTTGGATGCGTAGCCTAGTTAGGAGCTTAATGACATGTTAGGATCAACCTTGTGAGAGGATTTACCACTCTTTTTGAGATCTACCCTATTAGGGGATTTACGAGATTAAGGCCCTCTAGGACCTACCCGGTTAAGGGATTTAATCTGTTGCAATTGTTAGGAAACAATAGTGAAAAAGTGATCTATTACTTGTAGTTCTTAGCTTGCTAAATCATATCTAGTTATGCTCCACTATCTGTGACTCTCAGGCAGATCTCACTCTTCTCTAGTACAGCTTCACACTCTTCTCTAAGACCACCGACACAATGAACATCAACTAAGCCAACATAAATAATGCTTTCCACTAGGTCGGCCACTAAATCCTAAATTACATCATAGATCATCACAGACCTTTTCAACTCATTACAGATCATCATATGGATCATTACAATCAATTACAAATCAATATCAACTATTGAATGATCATAAGTCGTCACAACAAGTCGATCTGGTACAAAGTCAAACCCTTAGCTCATTTCTCTAAGAACTTTGCACATTCCCAAGAAATTCTCTCTCCGAATGCACCAAAACATCTCTCAAACACTTCACGCAGTTTGTGTCACGTTATCATCAACATGTAGACTTGATGTTGATCACCACCATACCAAAAATCATTACCGATTTGGTGATTTTTTCACCAGTTCTAAAACCCTACTAAAACCCTGACAAAACTTCATCAAAAATTAGAAACATGCCTTTCGATAGTCATCACAAGATGGGGTTCTGGTCAGATACTCATTACCATGATAAAAGCTTACATTCCAAACCACAAATCACCAATCATCACCAATCATTCGCTTCAAGTAAAATATCTCTGCATTTACTAGTTAAAGTCCTATTTCACAGTCTTTTGTATATTGTTGGTAAACCCTGTCTTCGGTAGACTAAATCACTTAGATGACAAACCAAACATCAGATAACATCATTAATCATCAGTTGCCATCAATGACAACACAAATAATTGATCAAGTCATCTAATCATAAAATCTCAATCTCTTCATCACAAATAGTATTCTATCCTCTACCGGTTCAGTCATCAGTCTTCAAATGCATCACCTCATCTACATCAATTATGCCAATCATGTCAATAGGCACATCTAATGAAGGAACTTTGTGAGGTGACTCCAAATTTGTAGACTTAGGAGCATCATCTTGTTGTTGTTCTTCCTCAAGATCTTTAGAATCAATAACCAAAATATAAAGTTGTGGTTTCTCTTTTCCTTTCACTGTCACTTCTTCAGGAGGAATCACTAACACATTTGGGGTCATTTTCCAATGAACTATCATCGTAATTATGACATATTATTTTCGTAGATCCGATGAAATGACGAAAATCTTTTCGTCACTAAAATTTTGTCAGGTTATTCGACGAAGAGATGTTCGACGGAATTCTGACACCCTCTTTATCGGAAGTTGATACATAATGTGGCAGTCTAATTCGTTGGAATTTTAACAAAGTAGCCAATCTTTCAACGAACCATGCACTGGGTTTTTCACTGGAATTCCAAAAAAAGGGCATTATGGTTTGACGAGAATGGTGCTCCTACAATGAAATTTTTCATCGTAGGTACAACATTCCCATCGGATCATAGTGCCCTTTTTTGTCAAAATTCCGACAACAAATGCAAGGAAGCTCTAACAAGAATGGTGCACCTGCAACAAATTTTTTTATCACAGGTACAACATTCCTGTTGAAACATAGTGTCCTTTTTAGTTGGAATTCCGATAACAAATGCAAGGAAGCTCTGACAAGAGTGTTGTGTCTGTGACAAAATATTTCATCACAAATACAACACTCTCGTCGGAGCCTATGTTGGGCATGTCCATCAGAATTCTGACGAACATGCTCTATTTAAAATAAAATAAAAATTGCTAGCAGGGAATATAGAGCATTGCAAATATGAAATATGATTTGATAAGATTTCTTAAATATTGAACTACCCCTATATAACTCCTTACCTCAATGACTAACTAACTATGGTAAACTATATATTCTAACAATATACAAAATCAACAATCCCATAAATTCCCGATATAGTAAACTAACTATGGCAATGAAAAACTTGCTGGGAATGATCCCAAATATCTTGTTTGTTGTTACAAAGAACCTAGAGGATATTTCTAAGATCCTTGAAAGCTCCAACTCTCCCAAACTGATGGTGGACCTCGACATTGATGAAGATGCTATCGAGACTGGGAGCGGGGAAGCTACGCCTGGTGGAGCATCAAAGAGAACTAGGGCGAGCGTGAAGAAAGTTGTTGCGGCGTCTGCTAAGGAAATCCCTAATCTAAGGGATAATATCAAAGATCTGTATGGGATTAGTAGTAACTTGGCTAATGCCTTGAAAAACACAAATTAGTTCCTTTTCTGTGCTCTGTCTGGTTTGGCTGGTTTTCGCTGGTTTTTTGGGGCTTTTTAGCTGGTTTTTATAGTTGTTATGCTAGTTTTTCTTATGTATGCTCCTTTGGGTTTCTTAATTCTTTTATCTTGTAAGGATCTTTTGTAAAGGGTTTCGAGGCCCCTTCAAAACCTGTTTTTACCTTAATAAAAAAAAATCCCATTTATTCTAATAATATACAAACACAAACAAGCGGGACTATTTGGGTAATGAAGACCTTGATAAAGCATGGATATGAGAGTGAGGAAAATGACAGAAGTAACATGCAAAGCCCTAATGAAGATAGGTAGCCATTATGCATTCTACTACATTACAATGACTAGTTATAGGTCAGAGATGACGTACAAGGTCATGAAGGGTTAAAGGATGCAGAGATTACAATCATAGAAACACACTAAGATTATAAAGATCTCAAACCACAAAGTGACCTATCACAGTCCATAAGCAAATATGTTCATATACAAGGATTGGATCAAAAAAAATTGTAACAAGTTAATGATAGAGAGTAGAAGCAGTTAACAACTTTACCCAAGTAAGGATTTGATCCAATGCCAAAATGGCTAAAGCCAGTTACAATGATTTAGGTTTAAAGGGGTATAAGATTTAGATGAATGAGAACATGATAGTATCGTAGTAGCAATATGAATAAATATTGAATAGTCCCAAAGTCTGATAGACCTACAATACATAGTCAAAATAGTAACATCATTTAAACAAAAGGACAATTCACAGTTGTATAGACTATCAAGAGTATCGGTCACAACAAAATGCAACCATTGTCACAGAATGTCAAAGATCAAGCTACATTGACAGTTCAAAGCCTCAACATAGAACCAAGACAATTATGATAAATCTGAATTCTTGATTAAGGTGCACGATGGTTTCACTTGTCCCACCATTGGTTCCATCACCCTCAAGTTAAAGTTAAATTTAAAAGCTTAGATGTTCCTTTTACCATTATCTCTACCTTAGACCAATTTCATGTGAAGTTGGCTCATTTTTTAAGGCAGTGCCCTATGTAGTCCATTAAAATGTTTAAGTTATCAGTTCAAGGACAAGTGTAAACTATATTTCATAGTGGGTTCTAGCCCTTGTTTAGACAACTATTTGGTGTATTTGGTGACTCCTAATTGCTAATATTTGATCTCAGACTTAGACAACTATTTGGTGTATTTGGTGACTGCCCTTTTAAAAAGTTAAATGAATATTTGCCTATGTAATCAGCAATATGAATATAAACAACAAAATCTTAATCAAGGACCTTAGCTTTGATGGTTTCCACTAAGTAACTTATTGTGATGTTGTTCGTGTTGGCTCTGTTGGACCCTGCAATTAAGATTCAATACATATTATTCAATAAGATTAACAATGGAGCATAATGAAATATTGAAAAGTGTGTTACCTTATTGATATTCTCTTTGTTTCAAGAATAGTTTAATATTCTCTACTTAACATGGCCAACAAGGAAAATGAAAGAGAAGGTCTCATCTGGTGTTTTCCTCCTCAGGGGTGGATTAAGGCTAACTTTGATGGGGCCTCTAAAGGGAATCTGGGTAAAGTTGGATATGGGGGCATTGTCAGGAATTTTGCTGGAAGTTGTTTAAAGGCAGTGGCTGGTCCCCTGGGAAATCAAACTAGCCACTTTGCCAAAGCCTATGCTGCCCTGAACACCTTAATTTTAGCCAAAAATCTCAATTATGATAAATTATGGCTTGAGGGAGATTCACTCAATAGAATTAAGTGCTTAAAGGGGGATTCAGAGCCTTCTTGGTCAATTGAAAATATCATCATGAAAGTCGGGGAGATCATTGCAAGTTTTAAAGAAATAATTATTCAACATGCCTTCAAAGAGAAAAACAGTGTAGCGGATTGTTTAGCGAATATAGGAGTTAACTCGGACTCCCAATCAATTTGGCACGAGGAGGATCTAAATTTAAACATTAAAGAGTCCCTTAGAAAGGACCGTTATATGGGGAGAGAAGGACAATTTAATCATGACAGGTAAAAAGAATTATTTATGCCTTGTTGGAAAGGTCATCATTACTTGGCAAAGTGACAGATCTCCTACAATCTTTAATTATTTGCTGCACACTTTGTGGGTAACCTGCTTCAAAATCTCAAGCAACTTTGGGAAATAAGGAATTAGTTTGCAAAGAAATAGAGTAGATAGCCTGAATCCGAAAATGGGAAGTGACCTGAGGCAGGAGGAACTAGATAATACGTCGACTTGGAGAGCGATGCCAAAAGTTTGGGCGAAACTGGAAAAGGGTTATCTTACCAGCCTCATGGAGAAGCTCGTGGACTATGACAAAGGTAGGATCAACCTCGCCGTTTCCAAGATTTCTGAAAACTGGTCAAATGGATCTTTTAAAATCTATGGAGTCAAGTTTAAACTAGACGTTGGGCTCATATCTACTATAACTGGAATGCCCCACACTGGGCTTGATTTCTTTCAAGACCTCAAAGTCTCCAATGACGCGGTCAATCTATTCCCGCCGAAAGAGAAAGAAAGGGTTAAAATCGGCAAAGCTACTAGGGGCTACTACGAAGCTGCAAACCTCAAGAAACTGTGGGGTTGGGTTCTGAATGCAATTATGGAATACATCATGGTTGAAGGCCATTTCTCCAGGGCCCACACCTACCATTTCATTCTCTTAAACCATTTCAGACATGACAAAAAGGTATCCCTGCCCTACTACCTTTTCAGGTCACTCTCCAGGTCCCTTAATAAACATAGGAATAACCCTTCCAGCCCGATTCTCCACTGTGGGATTTTGCTTCTCATCTATGAGCATTGCAAAAACCTCACCCTGCTAGAAAATAAGAGGATTTCGGCCTCTTCGGGTAAGAGAAAGATGGAAGAAGGAGACTCCAGCAAGGAGAAAGCGTCCTCTAGCAAAAAAAGGAAAAGTGCCTCTGAGTTGGAAATAGAGGAAATTGAAAAGGAAAGCAACGGTATGGAGACGAATGACTCCATTGATGAAGATAGCTAGAAAGATGAGGAGCTGGGTAACGATGAAGAAAGTGGTGGTAATGAGCCTTGTCATGAAAGCCCTATCCTCAGTGATTGCCCTAGTAAGGACAACAACCATCTGATGGAAGAAGTGGATATCAAGGATAATGAGGAGACGGATGTAAACTTCGAGAGGAAAATGAACAAAGATTCTGAGAAGGACTGGACTAAGGACAGGGTTAGCGAGGATAAGGAGAGCGCAGGTAAAGGGATAATCTTGGATAACCTCAAGAACTCTTTGAGGTGAGAATGGACTTCGATAGATGGACCTATGAGCACCTGAAGAACCTGGATAAAAAGGGGGAAAATATGGATGAGAAGAGGGGGATGAAAATAGAGAGCAGCTAAATTGGAAGCAGAATATGGAGGATAAGGTCAAATTGCTGGAAGATGGGAAGGAAGCGATGAAAAATCTTATGGGCGTTATCCCGATTTTCCTTTATGTTGTCATTAAAAACCTGGAGGATATCGCTAAGGTCTGTGACACTCCAAAACCGGTTGTGGATCTTGATTTGGATGAAGAGACCATCCAGACTGGTAGCGGTGATGATACTTCGGTGGGTGGCACTGCGAAGAGGACCAGGGCCAATGTCAAGAAAGTTGTGGCTGCTCCTACAAAGAATCTCCCTAATCTTAGGGATAACATCAAAGAGTTGCATGAAATTAGCAACACTCTGGCAAAATCTCAGGAAAAAATCAACTAGTATCTTTTGGACTATGGATGGCCTGCTGGCTTTGTGGGGCTTTTTTCGGTTTTCTCTGGTTTTTTGCCAGTTTTTCGTAGGCATGTCCTCTTTTGTTTCTTGTCATTTTGTTGTTTAAGTTCTGCTTGTAAAGGGTTTTGGGGCCCCTTCAAAACCTTCTTTTACCTTAATCAAAAACATGGCCAACCACGTGAAGGTGGAAGCTCATTTGGCCCTTCTCCCCCCCTAACATCACTCTAAATTCCCCGTTAACATATAACATTCATTCATTATTTCATCCATTAATAAAATATAACATTCATTCATTATTTCATCCATTAATAAAATATAACATTCATTCATTATTACATAACATTCATTAACACATAACATTCATTAAAACGTAACATTCATCAACATTCATTAACACATGTCATTCTTTAACATTCATTAACACATAATTACATTCATTAACACATAAAATTCATTCATTAACAAATAATATGATTACAATCATTTTTTTTTATTTTTTTTTGAAGCTAAGTAAACACTAAGTGAACCATCATTTTCTTCATCATTTTTCCCCTCTTCATTTGGTGTGTCCTTTGCTCATGATCTTAATGTATGCCTAGTCCTGTACTAACGACGAGGACGCCTAGGCAAAGGGGGCTCCGTTGCAATAACAAAGAAATGGGTTAAATTCATAAGATTTTTTATTATTGTTACAAGTATTTCATTAATTAAAAGAACATTACAGGGGTTCTCTTTACCTGATGGGGCCACATCATTTTCCTAATCATTTTGTCTAGCCTCATCCTCAACATGTTGAACACCCTCTAAATCCTCTGGAGTTGAAACACACACGAAAGGTTTTATTAATCAATACACCAATTGCAATTAAATTTGTTGAAAGGAATAACAGTGGTCCTCTTTACCTGATGGGGGTACATCACATTCCTAATGTTGTCTACCCTAATCATGCTCCACTTGTTCACCACGCTCTATGTGCTCTAAAATAAAAACAAAAGAGTTTACATTAATTACTAGACCAATTTCAATTAAAGATGTTTAATTGTATTAATAATTACATAAAAAAAAATTGTATTGCACATGAATACCTCCAGTACAGGGATGCACA
The DNA here is from genome assembly GCF_030272615.1 of Cryptomeria japonica. NCBI lineage: Eukaryota > Viridiplantae > Streptophyta > Pinopsida > Cupressales > Cupressaceae > Cryptomeria > Cryptomeria japonica. The sequence continues at coordinate 462,733,422 of NC_081407.1, read as the reverse complement.
CCACAACCTTCATCATGTGCAGGTTGTGTTCCACCCTCAGCAGGCTGCATTCCAATGCCATGTGCATTGTTATCATTGCTTGCTTATTTAAAACAAATATAGTCACTTTATGTTGGAAATTAACATCGAATAGATTATTGCTCAAGTATTCAATTTTAAGTAATTTTCCTTTAGCTTATTTACCTGTGTGACAGATGCATCAGAATCTTGTGTTTGCCCACTCAATTCTCTTAGGCGTTCAGCCATAGCTCCATAGCCTTGCTGGAAGGCAATTTTCATGTCATCTTCAATGGGCACTCTATTGAATTCAGATGCCTACATTTTTGCTTAATATCATGAATTTTGCTTCTATCGTTTGATTAAAAAAATTATTTGCAATTTATTATTTCGATGCGATATTTCATTTATTGATACCTACAATTCATGCGACAACTTTCATATAACCACCAAAGCCAAGTTTGTGTTGCCCATGCTTTTCTAGTCTTGCCTTAGTTGCCTTCGATGTGTCGGGTAGCCTTTGAAAAGTTTGAAATATGTTAGATTATGTAAATATAAAGAGTAATTAGTACATAATTATATTATTAATAGTATCACATACCTTCCTTCACCCAGTGGTGTATATCCTTTTCTCTTTTCATCTTTCTCCTTTCCATCCGAAACCAGGTCCTTCAACTCCCTCTCTAGAATCATGGGGGGATGCTTGTACTTTCTGTTCTTCTCTAAATGTGTCCTATATTGGTCCCTCACATACTTACATATGTGCCAGCTTTCTGAAGGACCTTAGTTTTGTTGAATGTGTCATTTCTGAACAACACAACCAAACAGTTTATGAGTTCATCTTTTAATTATTGATTTTGGGCATTCCACCATGTACGTATGGTGGGCCTAAAGATATCCAATGTAATATCATTTAGATGTTTATTAAAAACATCATTGCCTGCAAAAAAATCATGGGATCATCAATCCAAAATGAGTGATCAATAAGTAAATTACAATTGGACTATATATAATAATTATTTTAAAGTACCTGGAACCTTCTTTATCTTTATGGGAACAAGATCGTTGGTCACCACAAATGTGACCGGAAATATTCTTGTACTAGTAATACGGGAAGATCCAAGAAATGTTGCTAAAATGTCACCACTAGTAGCCTCTACATCCCTAGGTGCATGTCTTGTTGCACAGGTCGGTGCAGTACTCGATGACTACATGTTTCATGTTGCCGACATTGCAGTCAGCAATATAGGTATCGATGATGAGGTCGAATGAGGTGGTGAATGCACAGGAACATGGACAAAACCTAAATATTAATATATTAAATATACAATACAATAAATATAAGAGCAACAACACATTAATAGAAGGACATGAACATGTAAAAATATGAGTTGGTGTATGCACAAGAAAATGGTCATCGCTTGAACTACCTGGAGTACCTTGATCATGGCCACTAGCTTCATGAGGATGCAAAAATTCCTGTAAAAACAACACGTACATATTTTAGTTCATGACATAAAAGAGTATAAAATATAAACCATGAATGAACTTTTGTTATAATTAAAGATTTCATGACTGCTTACTTGCAAGTTTTGTGCTCTCTCTGTCAATTGTTTCACCCTCTCTTGTATCTCATAAGTTTGAGGGACCATGAATAACAATTTAAGAATTTATTTATTAACTTTTTTTTGCATCTTTCTTATCATTTCAGTAGGGTTTGTGGAATATGCGATGTCATCATCGCTTAATAGTGAGTCCACCTTTGTATCGATGTTCTCAACTACTACAGGTACCTTTCCCCGAACATTCGTCTGTGAGAAGAATATTAATAACATTATCAAAATTAATATAAAACCCTAAAGAAAAGAACATAATAATATAACATTTTGCTTGTATCTAGTTTGTAAAATTGAAATGAGGTTTACCTGCTTGGTAGAAGTGCTCAGAGCTACATCCCGGTCTATGCTATGTGTTGGATCAATGTCATGCTATGACAAAAATTAAATATAAAAAACATTATCGAAATGAAACCAATAGACTTACCAAAAAAACTTAATAATAAAACGATTTATTGGAGTCATTAATTGGAGGTTTGTTTAAATGGTATATATAAGTACGCATCACCCCCACGATAGTAACTTTGTTTGTATCTATGTGATTCAAATTGTGATCGATTGGTAGCTCTTCCCCTACACTTATTGATTTTATTGCACATACAAATACACGGTTTCCCTCGCGTGCCTCGAATATGCAATTGGGTTGCCTATAAGTTGACACGAGTCGTGTACTGTTTATAAAACCTGCAATATTCCCTGTTGCTTTTGGCCTTCCGTCAATGTACATAGCCACTCTTTTACTTTGATCATTATCTTTTAGCTTTATATAATTTGCTAACGGTGCATACCTACGCATACTTCATGTATATTGAACCAACTTCATCCAATTTTTGTAATTGTAATAGGGTCCGACATACTCCATCAATTTAGCGACTTTTTCGTAATAGACCTTTATGTCGTCCATGGAAAATAGGCTCAAACCATGTAATGATGATGGTGATATGAGATATATCCTCCCGTTAACACAAAAAGCAGTGTTTATTGGAGGAAGTTCATTAGGTACCCATTGTTTTTGTAGATGTTTGTACCTCAAGGGCACCTCAATGTCGCCTATTCTCTCGTTGTCATAAGAACATGACCCCCTTGAGCAAGAAACAATTCCATGTGTTTATTGAATTTTCTTCTAATCTTTTGACCTCGAGTTGATCTCCCTCTTTTAGACCTACTACATGTCTTGCTTTCCTCTTCTCTCCCTAAATTTCCCTCGCTTGAGGAAGACACATTTGAGAAATACCTATTTGGTGGTACCTGCACTCCATCAAATGAGAGAGATAGTTGGGAGAGGGTCAATTGTTATTGTGAGAGGAAAAGTCGATGGTGGGGTCGCTGACCGAGGTGAAGTAAGCGGTGATTTGGCTATGCCAAGTCATACTTTGGATTGGACTCATTTGCCACATGGAAGGTCAGTGGCAGATTGATCGACGGTGACTATGTGATTCATTGAGATGGATAGGATCTACGACGGAGTTTCAAATAATTTTTATAAGGGTGTTGTAAAGGCGTGGTATATTATCTATGCGAGAAAGTTAGAATGGACAGAGTGCAAACTCGTCAACTTGGAGAAAATAGCGACAAGGTAGGACGATTAGATGCCGACTCATTTTAGGAGGCCAATTTTTTGAATGTTTGTATTGAGTCAAAATTTATATGACAAGCAAGGACAACAGTTTCAAAGGCATAAGAGAATTTGGATAACCTCTGAGTTGGAAATGAAAGATCACAAATTTCTCCGTAAAATCAGAGGTTACTTGTTGTCAAGGATTCTCATGGAGGGATAAATTCAAAAAAGCCTTCACACCCCCTCTAACAATCCTTCAAAATTTCATAACCCTTCAAACTTTCACAACCCTTTGAACTTTGAGAAGATCTAAAAGAGGATAATACGGTGTTTTAAAATAATTCTGAAGAAAAGTTGCACAGTCCCAGGATGAGAAGATCAAAACAAAATCATCCATGTAAGGTGAATCTTGACAGAAAAGCAGTGGATTGATTTTCCTTGTGAAAAAGTTGGAATTCGACGATGTCATGGGTCTGACATGCATGATTTCCCTAGTTCACAACTGGCATGGTGAATAGATAGAAGCAAGCATTTAGGAAGATTTTTTTTGCATTAACAGACACCACCAAGTGAATTGATTTTTATTATAAATATAATAAGGTGGTAGATCAATTGGTAGAAGAGAAAAGAAGCCTCTTTTCTTTCTAAAGAGCGGTTTTTCATCACTGAAGAAGATGATTTTTGAGCAGTATCGTGCATGGAGTTGTTGTGTGCTTGTTGATACCAGATGGATGTTCTTTCTCTTGTGTGAGTTTGCTTATTGTCAGAGGGGTTGTCAAAGTTCGAAGGATTGTTAGAGGGGGTGAAAGCCATTTCTTATCAGAAAAACCCACTCATGATACATCCTCTGCTTCTCTATGCCACTAGTTGGCAAGGGGTTTGAGGAAGGAGCCCACACAGGAATGAAAGAAGGATTTGTTTGAGTGGGGAGCGACAACCAATCGTCTTTGCGACGACATGGAAGCTGCAACCCCTCCCCAACATATTAGGTTTCCCTATAAGCTTCTCCTTTCACTTTCTCTGATCCTGGGCATAAAGGTTGGAGATCTTCCTCTAGTTTGGGGGCGATTTTACTTCTTGCTAGGATCCAGTTTCCCTTCTGGGAAGGGAAATGATGTGTAGGACATAACGAAGCATCTCACAATCCGATTGAAGACATCAGGATGATAATGGCATTGATCAAGCACTTTTGTTTCTACCAATGTTTAGTTACAAATTGTGATTTTGTTGTATCACAGGTGCCAGCGTATGGGTAGTTTTAAGGAATATTTTGTAACAAACTTGCGTATGGCTTTCTTGGCTTGTTCATTATAGATGTCATGTGTCTCTTGGCCTCAAGATTTTTACTCCCTTATTTTCTATAAAAGGGAAATCAAGGCCATTAGAAAGGGTTCCAAAATCTCTGAATACGGTCTCTTGTGTAGGTTCGATCTGCAGGATTAGGTTCTAGTTTTGAGAAGTCATGAGTAAATAGCAGAGAATTGTAATGTCATTTTGTAAAGAAAAATAGAAAATAGTCACTAGTTTCAAATTTCAAATGGGTTCTTCTGTAAATGAAATGTATTCAATTATTTGATAGAAGATAGCTTTTGAAGTTAATATGGATATAATTTCAAAATCCTTACTCTCTTGTGTATGATTTTATCTTGTTTTGAGTTAATGGAATCAAGGGTTTCATTTGCTTGTTGCATTGTTATGATGTATGTAATTTTTTATTGCATGCTTTAATCTAAGGGGTTAATTAAAATGCTTGAATGAGATTACAAATGGATGAAGCTTGTACTAGGATTTGATAAGTAGTTCGGGTAAGAAATTGCAAATAAAATGCTACTGTAAGGCGGTATTGTTTAAGATTTAATCAACTATTAGATTAATTTCTGTCAAGTTTTAGTGATATTTCAAAAACTCAGATCCCAATGAAGTAAGGCATTGATATATGCTAGCAAATGTCATTAGGTTATCGATTTCTTATCTGTTTCACTTATGGTTTGTCATAAATCATTAAAATCAAGGCATATTTCCAAGTTTTTATGTATGTTTGAGGTGTCCTACTATCTCATGCTCCAGATAAGGTCGAGGATCACTAAAGAATTTTTCATTCTTGAGCATTCTCCTTGTTGTTGAGCCCGTATATGAGATTATCTGGAATGAGCTATACCATGTGGATGTCAAGGTGATTTAGGTGAGAAAAAAAATCAAAGTTTTGACAAAATATAGTTGCTAAAACTTGGCTTATTATTAAACCTCTCCAAGATGGGTGTAAAGAGAAAGCAAACAAATAATAAATGGTTTCTATAGGGTGTATTGACATATACCTTCCGATCCATGAGAAGAATCATCACCTTGCCTTTATGTAGATTGTGTAGGATCATAGTCAAAGGGGTTCAGGTTCCTGCATATGTAATTCATTTATCTTATGTTAGCTTACATCTTATATGAAGGTCAATCAAATGGTTCACTACCTTGCATAGACAAGGCAGTGAACTGTTTGAAAAAATGTCTCAAAGAAATATGTTCTCATGGTGTTGGAATGCCATGACAATCCATAGTAATTTGAATGTCATGGCATTTCATCACCATCATTGTATTCCATCACCATCATGGCATTCCATCACCATTATTGCATTCCATCACCATCATAACAACTAATCGAGTCTATATTGGCTTTGTTTGTTTCAACACTTGACCGTTTCTTTGTAGCAATCTTATAGGCCCATATATACCTTTGCCTAACATCATCGATAGCTACTATATTGCTAGAGGACTCAGACAATGTGTAGAGAAGGGTTTGAACTCTATACTAATAGAAGGTGATGCATAGATACTTATTAATGCTATTAAGAATGGTGCTACACCAAATTGGAAAATACAAAGGATTCTGAGGGACATTATGGATGCTCTAAATAAAGTTCCTGACTATGAGATCAAACATGTTTTCAGGGAGGCGAACATGGTTGTAGATTACATGGCAAACTTGGGAATAAATTTAAGGACAAAGGATGACCAGGTTTTCGAGGCAATCCTGAGTGAGGATTTGGAATAGATTCTAGTGGACGACTATGAAGCCTCGTGGAAGCAGAAAAAATAAGGCATTGGATAGGTATGACTAAGGGAGGGTACTGATCGGGATTCCAAACCATAAATTTGGATCCAGAGTGACAGAGGTGACCATGATAGACGAAAATAAGGCTTCAATTACCATGAATGAAGGGACATTGGGAGAAGGTAGCAAGAGATTATGACACTTCAAATTCAAAGATGGATTTTCTTTTCATGGGATATCAGATTTCATTCTCTTTTAGACAGAGGTTGATGTTCAATAAGGACAGGAAATCATAAGGTTGAGGTTAAATAGGAAGGCAGATCGAGCAATGAATGTAAGAGGAGAACTGAGGGAAAATGGTCCATCACTTTGGGTTGAGCTGCCTATGTGTAGAGGAGACATTTCAGCAACAATGCAGGAGACTTTTTAACTGTGATAAGCTCACTTGGGATGCATTGTGGCGTCTGGCCAAGGCTATTTTGGGCGGGGACAGGAACTGGTGTGACGGTTTCATCTATGAGGTGATTTTGTGCCTAATGTTTGACATCCTTGATTCCAAGGAAGCATGCATACAAATGATCCCAACATTCAAAGAACATCCTTCAAAGCCTTCATAAAGCATACAAACCCTTGCAATACCAAGAACAAGTCCCTAAAAAACCTTAGAAGATCATTGAAAAGGGAAAAAAATAATTATGATTATGTTTGAAATGTACATAAGATGAAGCTAAGTGATTGCTCACCTGTAAACTTATTTCCTCCACCTGCGAATCTCCTCTCCTCTGCGTGAATGAACTCTTCATTCACCATTGTCTGCAAATCTAATCCTCTCCTGATTGGCAGGAATGAAGTTTTTTGAAGTATTTTGCTTTGCCTTGCGGGAATGAAGTTTTTTGAAGTTTTTTTCTTTGCAGAGTAATTTGAAATTCAAATTAACCTATGGGATATTATAATTATATGTAAAAATTAAAATATAATTATATGTAAAAATTAAAATTAATCACCTAAGAGTCGACCCCAAGTGACTAGATCGTGCGGGATAATATTTACAAAGAAAGCGCCCCTTATCCCTTATCTTGCTGGGTGTTTCAATGTGATTTTCAACCTCGCGGGATAAGGAAATGATAGTTTCCAAAGAGTGCATCTTATCCTGCGACACATTTGCATCAATGATCTGGCACCGCGGGATAAGAAGAATGAAATAATTACAAAGGAATCTTTATCCTGCGACAACTACAAGGTGAGAAAAGAAGCAACGCGGAATAAGGAGTGGCTAAAAGAAACAAGCAATAGAGGCCTATCCCACAATGATCTAGGAGCACTATGAGAGGCTCACGGGATAAGGGTTGTCTTAGTCACAAAGGGGAAATCTTATCCCGTAGGGTCTCCAAGTTACCATAATAGCATTACAAGGCAATGCGGGACAAGTCAACAAAGAAGGATGTTATGCTTTTCTTATCTCGTGTGTTCCTGCGAGGATAAGAAAAGAGTCATGGGATAAGAAAATAACTAAGAAAAGGGTAAAAGGGCTTATCCTATAGGGAGCAGAGATCCACAACAAAGGTGAATGAAAGATCAACGGGTAATACTCAAAGGTGCACCATAGGATAAGAGTGTTAAAGGAAAGAAGAGGAAATCTTATCCCGCGATGTGTTCCTCTTGTTCAGAGATGGCCACGAGATAAGAGTTATAAGCTGGAAATAAGGGAAAGCTTATCCCGCGCATTCCCGCGGGGATAAAAGGAGTACTGTGGGATAAGACAAAGCTAGTTCAAAGGATTATCCTGTAGACAGTAGGAACATAAAGGAAAAGGGCTTGCAGGCGAAAGCCTAGGAGCAACGCGGGATAAGGCTTCCAAGGTAAAACACATAAAATCTTATCCCGCAAGGATAGAAGAAGGGGTAAATGACATTGCAAGATAAATAAAACAAGGGAAATCTACAATAGAGGATTATATAGTGGAAATAGTTGAGATGGTCGAAGGAGCTTCAAAGAATATGAATTTCTAAAGTGACTAAGGGGACTTAAATATTGCTAAAAAAACCCGAGTCTTAAGTCCTTTATTTCCTAGAAAGGCCCTGTGCACGACCACTTAATCCATGAAGTTTTCCATGTGTTCTAAATGATCACTTAAGTGTTGACCCCAAATAACTCGATTGCGCAGGATAAGATTTCAAAAGGAAGTGCCCCCTATTCCTTATCCTGCAAGTGGTTTCAATGTGAATTTCAACCCCCCGAGATAAGAAGAAAGAAAGAATTACAAATGAGTCCTTATCCCGCGACAACTACAAAGCGAGAAAGGAGAAACACGGGATAAGGAGAGATCGAAGAAAACAAGCGATAAAAGCTTATCCCACAATGAACTAGGAACACTGTGAAATGGCCGCGAGATAAGGGTTGACTTAAATATAAAGGGAGTCTTATCTTGCAGGATTTCCATGCCACTAGAATAGAATTACAAGGCAATGCGGGATAAGTCAACAATGAAGGATGCAATGCTTTTCTTATCCCGCGCGTCCCTGTGGGGATAAGAAAAGAGTCCCGAGACAACAAAATACTTAAGCAAAAGGTAAAAGGGCTTATCCCACGGGGCAGAAAAGATCCATAACAATGGTGAAACTCAAAGGTGGGTCACGGCATAAGAATTATGAAGGGGAAATAAGAGAAAGCCTTATCTTGCGTGTACCCACGAGGATAAGAAAGATGCTTCGGGATAAGAAAAGGATAGTTTAAAAGCTTATCCCGCGGGTGATAAAAACACAAAGAAAGGGGCTTGCAGGCGAAAGGTGAAAGGAAGGGTTAAGAACAACGCGGGATAAGATCTCCAAAGAAAGAAAATAGAAGCTTATCCCGCGAAGATAGAAGGAATGGCTAGTGACACCACGAGATAAGTAAAACAAAGGAAAATTACAAAAGAAGCTTATCCCGCAGGATTTCCATGCCACTGGAATAGAATTACAAGGCAACACGGGATAAGTCAACGATGAAGGATGCAATGCTTTTCTTATCTCGTGTGTCCTAGTGGGGATAAGAAAAGAGTCTCGGGATAACAAAATACTTAAGCAAAAGGTAAAAGGACTTATCCCGTAGGGCAACAAAGATCCAGAACAACGGTGAAACTCAAAGGTGGATCACGAGATAAGAATTATGAAGGGGAAATAAGAGAAAGCCTTATCTTGCATGTCCCCACGGGGATAAGAAAGATGCTTCGGGATAAGAAAAGGATAGTTTAAAAGCTTATCCCGCGGGTGATAAAAACACAAAGAAAGGGGCTTGCAGGTGAAAGGCGAAAGGAAGGGTTAAGAACAATGCGAGATAAGATCTCCAAAGAAAGAAAATAGAAGCTTATCCCGCAAAGATAGAAGGAATGGCTAGTGACACCACGAGATAAGTAAAACAAAGGAAAATTACAAAAGAAGCTTATCCCGCAGGATTTCCATGCCACTGGAATAGAATTACAAGGCAACATGGGATAAGTCAACAATGAAGGATGCAATGCTTTTCTTATCTCGCGTGTCCTAGTGGGGATAAGAAAAGAGTCTCGGGATAACAAAATACTTAAGCAAAAGGTAAAAGGACTTATCCCGTAGGGCAACAAAGATCCAGAACAATGGTGAAACTCAAAGGTGCATCACGAGATAAGAATTGCGAAGGGGGAATAAGAGAAAGCCTTATCCCGCGTGTCCCCACGAGGATAAGAAAGATGCTTCGGGATAAGAAAAGGCTAGTTCAAAAGATTATCCCATGGATAGATAAAACACAAAGATAGGGGCTTGCATGTGAAAGGAGAAAGGAAGGGTTAAGATCAACATGGGATAAGATCTCCAAAGAAAGCAAATAGAATCTTATCTAGCGAAGATAGAAGGAATGACTAGTGACACCACGTGATAAGTAAAACAAAGGAAAATTACAACAAAAGCTTATCCCGCAAATAAAGTTAAGATGGCCGAGGAGGCCCCATGGAGTATGAAATTTTAATTTGACATGAGGACCTTTAAGAGAATGCCATGTCATTACTTAGGGAAGGCCAACGAGCAATCCTGATCATCAACTGCTAGATCAATAGATGAAATTCAAAATTGGCACCAATGATTACCTCTGTCCAACACAAATGAATTAATGGCATCGCAATAAATTGAAAATTTAGTGGCATTCTTTCTTAACTTGCATCTAGAGAGATTCTAGAGTAGCATAGAGTGAGAAAAAAGGAGAATTTCAGCATTTCAGCGTGCTTCCCAATATTTTTCAGTTGAAGGGCAAACCAATAAGTGTTTTTTTCCCGCTTGTGTGCATTATCAGACTGTTACAATAATATCTTGAGTTGCCTACGTGTGTGCCCTAAAAGTCGGTAGATTTTACTCTTGCATTTGCTTTCCAATTTTTTAATCAGTCCAAATGTTTAAGATGGCATCCCCTATTGAGCAATCTACTACCCCTACTACAAAGAAAGCCTGCATAACTGAGGCAAGCTCCTCAATTTCCATCACTGAGGCTATACCTCTAGATATGGTTCCTCCCATGTAAGAAATTGTAGGTGCCCCTTATGTGCAACCAAGCCCTAGAACTGTCCCGCAAGTATCAGAGGAGGCCGAAGCTAGCTCCCCTTCGAAAGAGAAGGCCACAAAGAGAAAAAGAAAAATTGTCCAAAGGACCATCACTAGCATTTGTGATAGTGAATCTTCAAATGAGCCCTCTCCCGCTCCTAAAACAAGGAAGCCCACTCCAAAGAAGAGGAAGAGCACCAAGAAGGCTTCAGTCGAAGCTGCCTCTGCTGAAACCCCATCCCCCGCACATGATGCTCCTACTCCTTTTAATCCATCTACTGAGGAAGCCCCAATTCCTCAAAAATCCAATCCCACAAGGAGAAAACCCTCAGGAGCCAACCAAAGAGGCTGCTCAAACAAAAGAAAAGACCCCCAAGCCTGCAAAGTGCTTTAGGAAGCCATCCAAAGGGGAGTCATCAGCTCAGGTGGAGCAGCCACCAACACAACTTGCTACTCCTCTTGCTCTTGCCACCACCCCTGAAGAGTTGCAACAAGAGGTTGAACAAAGATTGGAAAAAATCGCACGAAGGGCAACTAGATAGACTAGGAGCTTATCCCAAGACCTGTTGGAATTATTTGAGGGATCCATAATGCAAGATCATCTGAGGACTATCTTCAATGACAAAGAGGCAGGGTGTAGGGATGCCTTCACCAAGGAAAGGGGCTGGGATATTTTTCATTCATTCTATGGCAACAGAGACAAGGCCATCCCAGTGTGCAACCTCTGGACACTGAACCTTGGCAAATTGGTGGTGCCCAATGTTTTTGTAGAGCCTATTCTCATAAGGGAGCTGGCAAAGGCATATGATGTTTGAAGCCAGATGGTTAGGACTACTGAAGGATATGTCCTACTAGACATCTCTCCCGGGGCTAGCATTCAATGTTTTGATTTAGATAAGTCTGCCCTCACAATTATAAACAGGGATATTGAAGAGGGACTGTGAAACAAAAAGGATAGGTACGGGAAGGATCTTGTTCCTCATTTCATGAGGAAACTACAAATATTCATGAAATTATGTCCTGCCATCTGAAAGGGAGCCCTTCAAGCTTGACTGTTTTTAGCCCTATTTTGTTAAAACCTATTATGCACTAGGGGAGGTCCTTGGAGTTGATTGCAGGCTCACCAAATTGCCCATTGATTTTATGATGATGGCCATCAACATGCAGCACCCCACAATAAATGAATTGTATAATTTTGTAAGTGCTATTCATGAGAAGATTCATGAGGGATGGGTGAGAGCTAAAAATAAGGATGAAGATTTGGTATTGTTGCACTATTCATTGATGTGCCACTTAATTCTTTATCAAAACAGACCATATTGGGGCCCAAAGTTGAGAATAAAGACAAATGATCCCTACACAGGTCACCATTGGTCGATGTAAAGATGGACCCAGGTTTGGGACAAGGGATATTAGTTTGGTGATTTTTGTGTATTCTTTGACCATTAAATTGTGATTAACATTTTCACAAGACTCAAGGTAGTACTGTCGAGGCTGCCTAAATAGATTTCAAAATATTGAGAATAAAGAGTTGCAGGGTTGATGGACATGTCTACATTGAGGGTGCATTCACCCATAATCTGGTGGATTTCTTCTTTTATGGCAATTGTACAATAATAAGAATTTGTGGATGTGAGCAAGGATCCCATGTATTACCTATTGTTGTCTCTCCAAGGTTAGCATTCCTTGAATGATAGAAAGGAAACAATTCTCCCTAGGAACACAGTTTTCAATGAATTCAGTGTAGGTTGTGAGACCTTGCAGAAGGTACAAGATATTTTGGTGAATAATTATAGGATGAGGGTTTCCCAATCCAGACATTTTGACCCCGAAGGTTGTATAAATGACATTCTAGTAAATAAATTGAAGGAAAGGGGGTATTTTTATTCTTTTGTAGAAAGAGAAGTTATGATTAGGAATGCTCATCCACATGAGGTAGAGCAAAGGAGGAAGAAGTGGGACCTGATGAATAAATTTGAAAGGAAAAGGAAACAAGAGGATCCCAATTTTGTAGGTTCCTTCTGACACTTCAGGGATGATTTTTCTAGAATGTCTTTCGTGTTAAGAAAGGTAGATGATATAATAAAGGAGGAGTTGAAGAGAAGAGAGGCCAAGGAAAAGGGAGTGGAATACAAAGGAAAACCAATTGATCCACCTCCCAAGGCTTAGACTGAGGAAGCACTTGCAGATTCCTCCAAAGGGGGTGTACAGAATGATGAGAGGGTAACAACATAGCAGGTTAGGAAGATTGAAAGAGGAAAGGCTAAAATATCTGACTTTACAGATATCCAGGAGGATTTTGATAATTCAATGTCACCACCTTCTCCTCCAAGGGAAACATTCCAAGATGATGCAAATGCCAAAGTTTTCAATGATCTAGATAGGGCTCTCATCCCAAGCACAATCCCTATAGAAGAAGCAGATGATGAGAGGATTATTACTTCAAAGAACTTTATGGCGGATGACAATTTTGTTAATACCCCTGAGTTTAGATCATTTTGGCTAAGGGAGAAATTGAAGAACATGTCTGATGAAGAAATCAACAATTTTGACAGGAACAATTTTAATTGCACTCCTCAAGAGGCCAGAGAAATGGTAGTGAAAAGCGGAGTGCTCCTTGTCCTGGGGTGGAATTTTGAGAGAATTTTCTTGTTAGATCAAACCATGCAGCATAAGGATCCCAATTTCGCTAGAGAGTTTGGAGATCATGGCTCCAATGTAAATATAAGTTCAAAAGCTTTTGCTTTATGGTCAAAGGCCCATAGCACTAAATATCCCATGGTTTTGCAAGGGGTGCAACACAAAACATGGGATGTTGTTGTAAGGACCTTACACGACACTATTGCTTCAAAGGTTGTAGCAATTTCCAAGCATGTAATCCAATTTGCTTAGCTAGCAGTAGAGGATTTAGAGAAAAAGCATACAAAGCTAAAGGATATGCATGTTGTTTTGAATACCAAGTACAATGAATTATTTGTTGAGAACATTTCATTGAAAGAGAAATTAAAGAAGATGTCAGCTAAATCTTCTGGAGGAATTCGACCCGAGGAGCTTGAGAAGATAAACAAAGAAATGCAAAGGGTCAAAGATGAAGCTGTAAGCAATTATTTTAAAACTAGGAAATATTAAATTTTGAGAATTTCAAATAAAATCACTGATAAATTAGATGAAGTCCACACTTCATATTCTTTGACATCCAAGCTCCTGAGTCAGCTTAATGAATTCATTGCATTCTTTCAACCAATCAGAGCTACATGGCTGCCAAAGGGTCAAACCTTGAAGGAGGTTATGTTAGCAGTGAAAAATGTGGCTCAGCCACCTCAAATTGTAGGGGTAACTTGGAAAAATTATAATTTATTGAATAAAGAGTTACCCAACATAGAGGAGGAAAAGAAAGCATTGATGGGAATGATTGATTCTTTCCAAGGACTCAAAAAGTGGCATGTCCCTACAATTTTGACAGATGACGAGCAAATTAAGAGCTTAGAAGAATGGAAACAGGGTTTACAGGAAGTAATAAATGATGTCTTGACATCCTTGGAAGGTGATCCAAACCAAGGAGATACAATTCTTAATATTATTGAGAGCAAATGTATCATAGCTTTGCCCTAGGAGTAGCAGTTGTGCTTGCCCACAAAACAAAGGAAGCTATGAATAAATTGCATAGCCTAAAGGGTTTTTCTTGGCTAGTTGATGAGATTGAGGTGCTACATAAAAAGTACTACTCCTTGGAAGAAGAGCAGCCTGAAGAGGAGGACTAGTCACAATCTTTCCATTTTGCTATTCCTAAAATTTTTGTGCAGGATGTTCATTTTGGGAAAATGATTAAAACACTCATCCGACAAGGAGCAGTCTCCAAGACACCTGCCATTGCATGCCAGATTACATTTTTTGATCCTGACAGAAGCATATATGAAGTACAGATGTGAGAACATCTTTTGCAGACCCACAACTCGAGCTTCTAGGATGATGCCTTTTCAGCCGTCATCATTCAATGCAAGTTGCACACAAACGTAAAGGTCTTAGGATTTAGGTCCTTTTTGTAATGCAATTAGATTTTGACATGTGTCTTCTTCGGCCTAAGGCTTGATTTTCTCCCTTGTGTTATAAAAGGGAATTCGAGGCCAAGAAGAAGGATTCCAAACTCTTGATTTGTATGCATTAGAGAAACCTTAATATAACAACAAAGAGTCTTTTAGCAGTTTTGGCGACTCATTGTAATATTTTCATGAATATATCAATTTTATATTGAAAATCAATAAAGAGAACATTCATTTCTGGCTCATATCTTTTGTGCTATGTTGTATGAATTGTTGTGTTAATGACATATGCAATTTGTCTTCTCCAAGGGGAAATGTGTATTTTTGGATGGGTTTAATTTCAAGCTAAATGAACTAAATAGTATCAGGTGCATCATACATCATGAGAGGAATCATTATGTTATTTCATAATAAACCATTAAAATGATTCATCCATTGAATTTTTCATAAATATCTTAGCAGGGAACACAACACGATGCAAATATTTGTAATGTAAAAGTATAAATGACTTGACATGTTAAGATACATGTAAAGATAATCACAAAGTACAAGCCCTCCCACATAATCACAAACAAGTCCTCCCACATAATCACAACATTTAGATTTCACCAAAAAATATCAAGAAATCAATATCAAATAGATAATATACTAATTGCATACATCATACATTTAAATCATGTCATTGATCTTCTTCTTCATCCAACTCATTGTTTGTATCTTCCGATCCATAATCGACATTGTAAGGATTATTGGTCATCATCATCATCATCATCATCATCATCATCATCATCATCATCATCATCATCATCATCATCATCATCATCACCATCATCATCATCATTGTCATCATCATCATCATCATCATCATCATCATCATCATCATCATCATCATCATCATCATCATCATCATCATCATCATCATCACCACCACCACCACCACCACCACCACCACCATCATCATCATCGTCATCATCATCATCATCATCATCATCATCATCATCATCATCATCATCATCGTCATCATCATCATCATCATCATCATCATCATCATCATCATCATCACCACCACCACCACCACCACCACCACCACCATCATCATCATCATCATCGTCGTCGTCATCGTCGTCGTCATCATCATCATCATGATCATCATCATCATCATTGATATCAACATCATCATCTTCATGAACATTAACTCCTACATCATCGTGATCTTGTTCCTTTTCTTCGACATCTTCATCGGG
Organism: Cryptomeria japonica; assembly: GCF_030272615.1. Classification (NCBI taxonomy): domain Eukaryota; kingdom Viridiplantae; phylum Streptophyta; class Pinopsida; order Cupressales; family Cupressaceae; genus Cryptomeria; species Cryptomeria japonica. The sequence continues at coordinate 462,717,380 of NC_081407.1, read as the reverse complement.
CACATCATCAACTAATTGTTGATCCTGATCATCATGTACACCATCTTCTAGTTCTTTTGTATCTTCTTCTTCCATGACATTATACTTTACCGACCTTCCTCTAGGATCATGTCTAACAACAAATGACCAACCTAGTTTATGTGGAACCTTTGAGTAAAATACCTACTCACATTGGCTTGGAAGAACATAGGGCTCATTTCCAGATCACTCAAACGACCTTGTATTGACCATTGTAAATCCATTATCATGTTCAATAATAGTTCTATTAGGATCATTTTCATTCAATCGTAGCCTGTACCATTGGACAACGAAAAGAACTAATATGAAGGACTCAAAGTCACACTCAAGTATATCATCCAAAATCCCATAGTATCAATTTTCTGAGACTTGAGGATGTATGTCACTTCTAGATGAAACATTAGTCACCTGAAATACTGTAGTTATCCCAGAATCACAAGTTTTCTTTGTGTCATCCAACTTTTTGATGCGAAATTTATGACCATTGCACCACATAGCCTTGTGTTGTTTCACCTGCAATATGTCAAACATGTAAAAATTATTGCATTGCCAGTTGATAAATATATTTATTCTTGGTCTAATGTATGCAAAAAACAACATTTATATTTATATATATATATATATATATATATATATATCATTACAATTGAAAATAAATAAATAATATAGGTGATTAATATATTTATACGTACCTATTTATCTCTTAAACCATATGCCAAATCAATTTCTCTTGGTGTAAAATTGGAATCTCCATTACGATGAGCTTCTTTAACCAATGAAGCCACACCTTCCCATGTTAATGCGCGACCAGATTGTTGACATCGTTCAATCCATACCGTCATCCAATCAAGATTGTTTGCGACATACAAATGTAGTGCATCCCACTCTCGAGCAACTGTAGAAAAAATAACTAGAAATTTACAACTAATGTATATCGAAGATTAAAAATTAATTAACTACAATATATATAAAAACCAAATGTAAAATATATTTAGATTAATGTCCATGAACATCCAATAATTACCTCTCACTTTCCTCAATCTACCTTTCCCCATCAGGTATTCCCCTTCGAATTTGTTAATGGAGTTGGGATCCCAAATGCGATCTACATGGATCTTTGCCGCAAACTTAGGAAGATATTTAGTAATGTACACCATAGTCTGCTATAACATATATCCCTCCACCATAGAACCCTCAGTATGTGCTCTTTGTCAAACCAAAGCCTTCAAAAATTTAAAGCGCGTCTCAACCATCCACATTGACCTTGTGTGTATAGGTCCACACAATTCAATCTCCTCAATTTGGTGTATGAGATAGTGTTCTTGTGCATTGAAAAATGTCGAAGGTAGACACTTTTGCATTTCACACATTAGATGAGGAATTTTTGTCTTCCAATATTTTATATCTTCTTTATGGATTTCTTTAAATGACAACCATCTACAATTGATTCGAGACACAAATATATTAACGAGAATTAACAAAATAATATACAATATATTACATAACAAGTAAAGCAAATGACAAATATAATACCTATACAACAAATTGAACAAATAACACTACTTACCTCATGTATTTTCCAAGATCATACATAACTTGCTTGATATTATTGTCGAAGTGCTCTGGGAGAGATAGAGGTAGAACGTACTATAACAATTATAAAATGATCCTTTCATTGTTTTTCCAAAACTAGTACTAAACATAATACAATGAAAAGTACATGCAGTATACAAATATATAAAAAATATACAAGAACATGAATTACCTTAATGAAAGTATGCCAATCATGCGTTTTCATCCCTGGCCCAAATTCACTTTTCTTTGTTATGAGATTGTTTATGTTCGCAACAAATCCTATGGGAAAATGAATTTTTGGTATGACCTCTTTTATAGCATTGCTTTGCTACTCCGTTAGTAACCAAAGAAGGGCACTTATATTAATTCGGTCTCCATCGCTATTTAATTGAATGACATTTTTAATTGCCTGATTGGATTCCTGAATGTCACTACAAATTTTGACAAATGTTTCTTTGTCACGCCTTCCATCCAATATTTTCCATAACGTCTCTGTTATATTCTTTCCAATATGCATAGTATCAAACAAATGCACAATTTGTAGCCGCTCATAGTAGGGCAGCCTACTAAATTGTCTGGGATAAATTTCTAGTCCCTTTGGAAGGTGGTAGTTAATGCCTTGACGACCTTCATGAAGCATAATGTTTTAAAAAGTTAACAACGAAAATCATCGTCAATTACAACATGAGTAAACAAAACAAAATATAAAAATATAAATTCCAAACATATCATATATGATAGATAAGATAAACAATTATATTGAATGACATTACCTTGACGATTAATTCTATTATATTCCAACTTCCATAGGCGAGGTGTCATTCTTTGTGGTTTTGATGTAGTCTCTACTTTCCCATTGAAAATATGTTTTTCAGTAGTTCGATACTTATGATTTTTGTGGAGGAAGTGCCTATACTCATCAAACACCTGCTTTCCTAAACTTGTTGAATGACGAGATTTCATCTTTGAACTACAAACTGGACATGCAAATTTTCCCTTTGTTTGAAGACCTGCAAGATCATGTATAATTGGATTAAATATGCTGATTTTTATAATTATATATATTGAATGGATTTTAAAAAAAAATTCCATGATTTATACTTTAAAAAATTAAACATTATTAAAATGCGCAAGTTGAACATTATAATATACCACAAAAATGTGTTAGCCCCGGGGCATCATGAATTGTCCATACAAGCATTGCATGGAATTGAAATTGTATTTGTCCCATTGGTCTAGAGACATCATACATACTAACACCATTCCATAACTCCAGCAACTCATCGATAAGAGGCTTGATATATACATTCATATGTTTAACTTGGTACTTACCTAGTTGAATGAACAAAAACATTACATAATTATTATAACCATTTTACTGCAATATATATATATATATATATATATATATATATATATATATATATATATATATATATATATATATATATATATATATATATATATATATATATATATATATATATATATAAAATTTAATGTACATGACTATAAAATGAAAAAAATACCTGGAACAATCATTTCCAACATTATGTGCTCCCTCTTTATTGACATCCATGGAGGAATGTTATTGTTGATAACAAAAACAGGTCACACCGAGTAAATAGATCTCAACTCTCCAAATAGATTGACATCGTCTGCTGCCAATGAAAGCTTGAGATTACGAGGTTCTTATTTAAAGTGTGGCCATTTTCCCTCTATGTCTGTAAATTCATAACCATCCGTAGGCATTCGAAGAATGTCATCTTGACTTATATTGCATGCATGATAATCCATAAATTGCACCAAGCTTTCGCCCTTAAATAATCATTGCAAATGTGGAATAATGGGAATATAACGAAGAACCTTGCGAGGCACCTTTTTTGTTAGTTGATCTGTTCGATATCTACTGATATGACATTCAGGGCATTCTGTTGCAAATTCATGTTGTTTATTATATATAATATGATCATTGGGACATGCATCTATTACTTGAATCTCCATTCCAATATCTTTCATAATGGTAGATATTTATTGATATGAGTGAGGTAGAATATTTGATGGTGGTAACAAAAAATCACCTATCAATCTAGAACAAAAAAAATAATTTGTTAATATAAAGAATATTAATGGTACATCTTTCACCTTTTATTTACTAGTGATGAAATAACAACAAAAATAGATGAAAAAAGATGACATATATGACATACCTTAACATATGTGAGATTGTTATGTTGGATAAACCATTCATAACCTTCAATTTCACCAACAACAATACAACAAAGAGAAGAGTTGTCTGGGAGCCTTCGTAAAGGGGGCTCGTATGCCTTCTCAAATACAGGTAAATCATGAACAACATCAAAGTCATCTTGATCAGCTCCGCCAGTACTAAATGTGTGATGGATCAATGTATTTGTACCATCATCTTCAACTGTGTTTTCTGGCGCATGATCATTTTCTTTCATAGGATCATTATCTTCAACTTTGATATTCACACCTCCATGTTCCTCCATTTGGAAAACCACATTCTTCGGGTCGTGGTAGTCCATATCATGTGCCCTAGGGCACCCCACCTATATAAAAATGATCAACAAAAATAAACCATGATCATTATCTCATTAACAAGTGATTTTTTATGTATATAAATTGATAAAATGATTTAAACATTTACAAATGCAATCAATATAAACACATATAATGAACAACTTACCAATGGACAATAATCATGCCCCCTTCAATGTGACCATGCTGCCTACAATGTTTCTCAGTTGTTGTGATTAAAAGTCTTCTAGTCTTTAAGCCCTTACAATTTTTGCAGGGACAATAACATTTCTCATCACCTTTTCTTTTCAAGCTAGACCACAATCTAGCAATTGTCTCCTTATTTTGTTCTTCGCTGATATTATCTGACATAATTTTTTTTCATTGGAAAAAAAATCGGGCTATGGAAAACTCGGTCTATAACCTTCACAAACCAAGCAAAACAATGTCGCAAGTACAAAAAACACTATTCACGCGCTTTTTTTTCACTTTTTTGTTTTTCGTCGAAATTCCGACGAACGTCAGGAAAGATTTCGATGATAACTGGTTTCGTCGGAATTCCAGCGAACGTCGGGCAATATTTAAAAAAAAACAAATTTGACACAATTTTCCTTACAAGATCCGACAAAACAAAAGAAATCCCATAGTTCGTCAGAAAATGCACCCAAATGAGTTAGTGAATCACCATTGCTCTATTGACTCTTAAATTAATCCGTGTTGTAGAATGATGCATCTTCCTTGATATCAACTTTGACTTTAGACTTGCGTTGAGTAGGCCTTATAGAGTCATCATCTTTGCCAATCTTAATCTTGACAAGTCTAACACCATAACTTTTGAGCCAAGCATTGGTGTTAGCCAAAATAGGCTGAAATCTATCCAGAATGGAGGTACATTTCGTTTGTGACCATTGAATTGATGGAAGTGGTGCTTCATCATCTCTTCTTTCAACATATTCAGAATCAATTATGTTCCATCATCGATCATTCCTTCATAAATGTTTGTCAGATTCAAGTCAACAATTTGCTCAAGTGTGAGCCTGCAATAATCCATTCTCCATATTTCCTCTTCTCTGCAAAGATCAACCCAGATGTCCTCTACACGATGCACATGTGTGAAAGATCTTTTAATCCTTTCTTTCATGCTTTGTAATCAAAATATTTACTTGCTTTGAATCTTTTGAGCTTGATTTCTTGCATCTCAGTCTCCATGGCCTTGGCTTTCGTAGACATCATGAGAGAATATCGACTAATTTGCAATGGGTTACTTGATGGTATTCCCATTCTAGCCTTGTGTCGAATTGATTGTTGTGCATTAACTGCCATAATCTATCTTCCCAACTCCATAAGGATGATCTTGTCGGCTGGGTACCTTGGAAGCATATAAGGTTGTTCGCTGTAGCATCCAACTCATATAGGTAAAAGTTGAGAATTAAAGGAATACATAGCCATATTCATTTACTCTTTCCCACACGTCATCAGACACTCTTCTATTTTTCAGTGTTTTATCAAATAAACACATGTAGTGGCCAAAGAAAGCATCTTGAACTCTTCAGTAATGGATCTTGTTGGGTTTCAAAGGAAGATGATCATAATATTCCCACACGGGTATAAGCGAGTGAACACCCTTGGTTGAAAAACCAGGAAAATTTCTTAGTGATGCTGCTATATATACCAAGTACGAATTAAGATAGAAGGACAAAGTGGTAGGAACTTTGGCAAGTTGTTCACACAAAGCATCACTGATAATCTCACCCAAAAAGATGTGCTTGGATTGCCTAATGAGCACAATGAATTGGTACATCCATGGTTCAAAGATATTAGAATGCTCCAAACTCATGATTCTGCTTAAGAGAGTAATTGTGTCACCAATCTCTCCCTTGAAATCGCAATGAAACAACTTGGCCCACCGGGAGAGACAAGTCCTGGGTTCATGAATCCATTTATTAATATGATGCTTGCATTCGTTCTCCCTTTGTACATAGTACTCTGCTCCACTTTCCTTTGAGATTTCGACATAAAAAAAAGTTGTAGGTACTTTGAAAATCTTCTCAATGGTTGTAGCATCAGGTGAATAACATCATCATCATCATCATCTCTGATAGTTTTGGTTTCTTGATCAAAATGAGCAGCACAAGGAAGAATAAATTTCAGCTCTAGGGCAACCATCGGGAAAGAGGAAACAAGATGGATGTAGTTGTCCAGTAAGTTTTGCATATTGTGATCCTTGGTTTTTTCAACCCTTTTAAGGAACTTTGACATGTCCACATGTCCGATTTTTATATCTTTAATCTCCTCCAACGAAGAAGGAACTTAAGAAGGTGAAATCTCATTCTGGTATTTATCGTATTTGTACTTCATCTTCTTGTAATAAGATGATGCCAACAAATCTTTCATCGAACAAGAATCTATAATGCTGCAATGAAAATCTAGAATCTCAAAGCAACAACATGATCTACGGAATAAGCCATATTATCATTTTCAAATGGGAAAAACTTGAACTCAAACCCTAGCTCTAAAGATCTCAAAGAAGGTGTAATGAATGAACAAGAGGCTTTAAATATATGGATTTTGGCCAATTTCAGATCTTGAAAGGCATATTGCAAGTGTGAAAACGGGGAAAAAGTCTTGTGAAGACATAACTGCAATCGGGTTTTAAAATTTTGATTGCGAGTAGACTTAGAATGAGAAAAACATAATGGAAGATAAAAACGAATGAAGGTGGGACGAACAAATGCAATGGTGGCAATAGGGATTTTGACATGAATGAGATGTTGGAAAGAAGGATTCTGACCAATGATGACAAACTTGTGGGACCATGTGCAAGCATGAAAAAGGACGTTTTTAGCTTGGCAACTTGTATAGAGGGAAAACTTTTACTTGTAATCAGATTTATAAAACCCGAAATCAAGTATATGAGTTGAAAACTCATCATTTGTACTTTGTAAAAGAGAATGTTTACTCTTTTTACCGAATGTGAAGGACAATGTTACAACTGTTACTTGTAATCGGATTTAAAAAACTTGAATTCAAGTAAATGTGGAAATTTTGCAAGAGAGGGAAAACATACAAATTCACAAGTTGTATTTAGAAGGGCAAAACAACTTGGAAGGATTATACGAAAACCCAAGAACATAAAGAAAAACAAAAACAACCACTAGAAATCAAAATAAAACTGAAAACACATACCTTGTTTGATCAAACTCCCTAGGCGAAAAGAAATGGAGAAGAGATGCCCCATAATGCTTTATAAATAAATAATAATGCCTCCATGTCATAGTGTTTATAGAAGGAAATACGGATAGGGCAATCAATGAAATGCCCAAAAAACGCTAAAGAACGCGTTTCCTATTTGGCACCAAACACTTAGCATTCAATATTGAATGCAACAAATGCCAAACATGGCAGAACCCATGGGAAAAACCCCCCAAAATGTGGAGCATATACACAATGAACAACGAATACCAAGAATGCAAAATGGATTCAATAAACCTAAGTCGTTGATATTCACATAATGCGCTAATACTATGGGTCAGATTCTATGTTAAGAACAACAAGTTGAATATCAATGGGGAATAGAAATGTGTAGTTGGGTTGTAAAAACCCATCTTCAAGTGATTTGAGCATATGTTTTAAACTTCATACAAGTTTCAATGTATGAAAAGGAAGATAGGGAAAGATGTAGTCGGGTTATAAAAATCCGACTACATATTTTTAATTTAAAACTTTCTTCCTTGAAAACCATTGAAACACCTTGAAATTCGGGTTTTAAAAACACAAAAGCAAAATCACATAGAATAATAAAAAGACTTGTAATCGGGTTTTAAAATTTTGATTACAAGTTTTAAAATAAAGAAAAATAAAGGAAAGAGTAGGAACTTTAAGGGGTAATTACAAGTTCTTATAAACTTGCAATTTCAAATTCACTTGCAATATGATAAAAAAGTCTCTACAAAGCAACTTAAAAGACAAATAATAGGAATGGAAAAGAAACAAGTTACACATATTTATAAGATTTCACTTGTAATTGTTTGAAAAAATTCCTATTACTCTTAAAAGCAAAAGTCTCTTTTACTTGCAAAAGAAGGAAAATTTCCCACTCGCAATTCAGTGATCAAATCTCGATTTTGGAGGAAAGACCAAGCAAACGAACTCAGAATGCAATGAAATTTGAAACGTGGATCAAGGATGAACCGAAGATCAGTCCAGTTCAGAGAGAAGTAGGAATTTTGCCTCGAAAAGTGTGCCTTAGAGTAAAATATTCACTTTTGAATAAATTTTTTGAAGGGGTTGTCCAATTTTATGAATTCAAAATTACAGACACCACCACCAAAGGTGGTAGTTATCAACCAATACTTTGCATTTATTGTGTGATTCGTCAAATTTCAAACTCCACATATTAGAGAGCTAGGTGGAAATGAAAGGCTTTTACTTCACTTGAAGTAAATTTATTGAAGACTATTTTGACAACATAGAATAGGGCAATGATGGAAGTTTTCTAGAAAGCATGTAGGATATGTATGAGAAAAGATAGGAGCTTGAGGACCAAATAAGGAGGCAAAGAGAATGGAGAAGGGTCGATTGGGAAAATAAATTTGGGTTTTTTTATGCATTTCACACTTTACAAAATTGGATATGTTTTATTAACCTTGGCCTTCACTATTTCAAATGAGGATATTAATATTTTGAAATCATTTATTTAGTTATATATAAATAACTATGCATGTTATCCTAGTTTTGGGTTTGAAAAATTTCTTTTCTTTGATTTATAGAGCTTAATATTTATGGGTTTGTTGTATGTTGACTCTTAGATGCATAATTAGTAAAATTACTCAACCGCTTAGCTAGGTCTTTTAAGGGTTTTGATTCTAAAAGCCATTTGTTTGGTTTAAGAGAATCGAAGTTTAATAGGGTCTCAACCTTATTTTCTTGACATTTGTGTTTGGTCACAAAATGGTGCAGGAGCCCCTAACATGAAGACAACTTGGAGGACACCAGAGAAGCATGACAAGGAGGTGTATGGGTCTAATAGACTCAAATTTGATGTTTTAAAGCCAATTATGGCAATTCATTGTAACGATCCTAATGTAATGGTTAATTGTCCTGATGGGCCTAATAGGACCAAATATAGGATTTCATGGTTATAGGACTGGGAATGGTCTTAAGAGTGTTTAGACCTCTTGAATAAAGCATTTTGATCCTTTAAGAGTCATTAGATTTGGGTAGAAGTCTTAATAGGTTGTTTAATAGGAGTTTTTAATTCAAATATTTGAATATTAACGACTATTGCCATTTTGGTGGGAAATGACAAAATAGGCTTGTTAATCATTTGTAATGACAAATAACTACATGGATCACTTGGGATAGTTGTTGGAGGCCTACTTAAATCCCTAAGAGGCATTTGCATGGGAGGAGAGCACAAGCAAGTATAGATTGTATGGACTGCAACTCAATAGCAATAAAACTCATTTATTTTCCTACAAATCTGTGGTTTATATGCTTTCTTTGAACTAAATTAGTTTTTCTATTGGTTTTGTAATTAAGTGAGGGTAGTGTCTATGCATCCTTACATGTTTGTAATCTGTTGAAGGCTCAATAAACTTGGAATCACACATTGTACTGTACATTCCTAAGTCTGTTGTCTTTTATTTACTGTTTTGTTGGTTTCCTTTGACATAATGATCCAACCATAGATGTAAGACTCTGTTTCCTATGGATTGGATCAACCCTAACTTTTTTTTGATCGATGATTGGATCAACCCTAACTTGTATCATATGTTCCTGACAATTTAATGACAGGAAGAAGAGAAAGTTTGGTGTACACTAAGAAAGATTAACTGAAAATGCATGGTTTTTTGTGTAATAGTTATAGCAGTAACAGATCGGCCTTAAGGAGGGGATATTTTTATGTTTGAAACAATAAGAGTATGTTGGGGAAATGGTGAATCAACCTTCATTTGATTCTGGAAGTGTGTTTGGATGAGTTTTTGAGCAAGCCCTAGGTTTAAGGGTGAATTAGTGAGGAATTTGGGGTTAGGGCATATAGAAGCCTTACCTAACAATACAACCTAGAAAACCCTTGGTTTTGGATCATAACCAAAGATTGTATGGAAGGGTTCTTTCTGGAGATGTGTTTTGAAAGTACTTCCTTTGCAAATGTGGCCTAATTAGCCTACCAGATATAGAGGACAATGAGCTTTTGAGATTGTTGGTCCAAAGTAATAGTACCCAAGTTTTGGATATGTTATTGTTGGCTGAAAAGGGTATCCTGATATGTGATTTTTTTGTCTAGTTATTTGCAACCTTGGGGAGATAATCGCCTAAAACAGTGTTGCAGGGCTAGTAGGAGCCTAGGCCTAGTTTTAGGCTAACACTTGAGTTGTCTTGACAAATGGAGTCTTGATGTCTTATGAACCTTAGATACATGTTGTTTGAGAGTTTTTAATTGGTGTAGAGGTAGAGGATCCACTTGGTTTAGTGGAGGACAAGTTTTCAACCTCTTAGAGGCATTAGATGCACTTGAATCACCTTAGGAGTGTGGGGTTTGGGTCCTAATCATATATTTATCTACAAGTTTTTCAATTACTCCTCTTGCCTCTGCATCACAAAACCTTGTAGTAATAGTCGACATCCTAGGAATTATTTTTCCTTTTGAACTAGAAACCTTATTAAAGATTTAGGTGGAGAATAATAGTAAATTTGGGTTATAATACCCTAGTTTAATAGTCGAACAATTGAACTCTCTAAAATATTCAATGTAGACTTGGCATGAAATGGTTGCTATTATGGGTTTTGAGTAATTTTTTCATAAGCCTTTATGTTATTCTTTGTACATTAGTATTTAAATACTCTTGTATTATATCTCTTGGAAATTCATATTATGCTAGTATATAACAACTAGCATGTTTAATCTTTTCAACTAATTATTCTATAATAGTAGGATAATATTATTAATTTGAATAGAAAAAGATCAACACCTAACAAAGAGGCATTATACTTACCTTAAAAATATTGTTAAAATTCTATATAAAATAAATTATATAAATACAATATAGTTTGAATGATAAATTAGTAAATAATCATTTTTTTTCAAACTAACTTAGGTATGTCAAATGTCCATTACATAATAAATGGGTTAGTAGCCAACATAATGTTGATAATTAATTTGTAATCATAATTTTATTTAATTGTAATTTTTTTGAACACACTATTTTATCAATTTTTTTTGCTGGATATTTTTGAATTGATTGTGATATGTTACTATATATACTATCATTTTAAAATTTCAAAATATTCATTTGTTGTTACTATATAATTTAATAATAATTTATTAATTAACTTAAATTGTCCATTACTTTTATTTTATTTTCTTTTATACATACATACATACATGTAAATCATTCAACTCATGCAAAACATCCAATTACATACATGTGACCCTTTAAAAAAAGCATTTTATATATTCACTTCCATGCATGTTGAAGATGTATGCATACTTTAACTAAAAGTTTGTATAATCTTTGTAGACACTAAAAACATTCCTCTTAACATCATATTGATTTTAACATAATCTCATTTATTAATTTTCAAATACTATAATTTATTATCATAAATTATAATTAATAATCACATTAATCATTGTTTGTTATATCACACATTATTTATTAATTAATCATAATTTTTAATTATCCATTTAATTAAATGAGAACTAGCTATCCATTTTCAAATAAACTTCATTTTCATCTCTTTAGTCAACTTTTTCTCTAATCAATTCACTCCATCTCATTTTAGAATCTCAATCTTCACTCCTTAGTTAACCTCGTCTTCATTTAGAAACTTCTTCTTCTTCTCTAATCAATTCACTTCATCTCATTTTAGAATCTCGATCTTCACTTCTTAGTTAACCCATCTTCATTTAGAAACTTCTTCATTCATCAATCAACTCTATTTTCAAACAAAAACTTCATCTCCATAATTATCCATCAAAGATATTGAATAATTTCAATATTATCTCCTTATCACTTCAATATGTGAATATTCCATTTATTAGTTTAGTTGACCCCATAATCAATTTAATTGACTTAGGTCTTTTTATTCTCATCCTCATCTCCTAGTTGATTATTTCCTCAAAAATTATAAATACAATCAAGCCTATTATGTTGAAATCCATCCTTATTCAAATCTAGTGTTATGGTGTCAAGTTAAATCCACATTCAACAAAATCAAAGGTAAACACTCAATCCCATCAACCCATAAATAAATTGGAATTAGTGATTTAAGTGATCTCATTTCTATTTTATTTTGTATAATATATATGTGTGTGTGATAAGCCTTTTTATTGAATTATAGCTACAAAGCAAGAGAGAAAGAGAGAGAGAGTTCATTGAATTATGGTTAAATTTAGATCTTTTCTCTTAAATGATTATAATTTTACTTGTCTCGGTAAAAAAACATGATTATAAAAAAATCAAAGAATTGAAGTCAATAGACCAATCACATCATTCTATTTTTCTTCCAACTAAATTAAAATTTAAACAATCTCTTAAAAATTAGCAAATACTTTTTAAGTTTTCAATTAGCAATATATGTGACTCTTGAAAAATATAGATCACAAATGTTATAATTACTTTTTTTCTTTGATTTGCATAAATTTTGACATAACCAAAATATCAACCATTCAAAATAAGACTTAAGAGATGTTAGAAATTTGCATATAGACTTTATGAAAGATAAAATATTTATTTTAAATAAAAATGGGTAAATCAATAATACAGAGTCTATTATTAAAAACAAATATTGAAAGCTTCAAAGTATTGCTCTTGCCGCTAAATGGATCTTTCAGTCATTGGAAGGTGACTCTCCTTGGAAAGTGCTTGTTAGACATAACATTGAGAGAGGTTTTCCCAAGGAGGCTAAGTCCTGGAAGAACCTCCCTTTTTGTGACCTTATTTGTGGTAAATTTCTGGTTATGGTTCAAGGTTCTACTGTCTTTAAGTCTATCTGGCGTGCCTGGGACCATGTCCGAAAGTTTCTCACCAATAAGGATTTTCATAGTGATCATCAACTTTATGGTGAAAGGTCCATTTGGTCGAACTTGAGCAGGAACAATAAACCCTTAGCCCTCTACCAGGGTTGCTCGGCCAAGTCTTGGGCTAGAGCTGGTATCACTCAATTTTTTGATATTTTCGAACATGATCTGCTTATTCCTTGGGATGAGCTGAAGAGTAACTTTAACTTACCTCAGTCTCAAAAGAAGACTTATAACTTAATTGTGGAAGCCTGTAAAGACCTCCCTTCGGCTTGCAATGTGGATTCTCATAGATTTCTTAAATGTAAATGGCTTGATGGTACTGTCTTAGACCAACTTAAAGCTAAAAACATTTATAAAATCATTAATCATAATGAGGATATTATTGCTCATTTGAATAGATTCTGGTATTGTTCTTTTGATGTTAAAATGTGGAAAAAAATGCTGAATTATATTTGGAAAAGTCCTGTTGAGCCCAAGATCCAATGTTTTAAATGGCTCTTGTTAATTGATAGACTTCCTATTAAAAGAAATTATCATACTGATTTATGTAATATTTGCAGGCTGCTGGATACTGGTAGACATATCTTATTTGATTGCCTATTTGCTAAAGAAATTTGGATTTTTTTTGGTATTTACTATCCCTTTAATGTGACTATTATTGAAATTGTTATGGGTCACATTAAAGGGCTTAGTAAGGATGCTAACTTCTTCTGGAATATGCTGTCTTCTAACATTCTTTGGCAGATTTGGAAGTGCAGGAATGAGGAAAAGTACCAAGGTAAGCCAAGGGGTCTTATTGAGTTTTTTCATAAACTCACTCATTTTAAAATCTTCCTCCAGGTTCAAGCTACCATGATTATTGAGAAGGATAAATTTCGAAGGTTCCTTGAGGATGGTCAAGCTACCCTTTTCTTCTACGAGCTCAATTATGGATTCCAATGGAGAAGGACTCTGGACAACTTACAGGTGTTCGAGCATACTTGCCGGAAGCTGAGCCAGGCTATCAGAAAGAACCACAACACTAAACAGGAGTAGATTTTGACGTTGTCCCAGAATCAGGATCAGAAAACTATTGTTTGGATGGAGGGCCCTCTTGGTTGGTTCGCTTGGGTGGACATCCACCTTGATCTTCTGCTCTAGCTCTTTTGTTCCCTATTTTTCACTTTCGATGTATCTGAGTTCCTCTTTGTAATAGTACTACTGCTACTTTGATGTGAGGCCTCCTTTCAGGCTCTCGTTGGTTGTACTCTCTTTTTTGATCTCTCTATTTTTAATATAAAAAAACAAATATTGAAAAAGTTAAGATGGCAAGTTCTAATCAATATAATTACAATAATAAAAGCTAAAATTACAAGTTCTATGTCCTCAAAACTATTCTAGATAATAAAAATCTTCTATTAGAATTGTGTAAAAATTATTTTTTACTTAAAAATGAGTATAATTCATAATAATAACCAATCTGATTACAATAATATATTTACTAAAAATAAATATTAATAATATAAAATGACAAATTCTGCTATCCCATAAACTATCTTATAAAAATATAGTATTTTATTCCAACAGCTAAAGCATGAATAAATAGGAAAACTCCTTTCACCATCATAGAGGGGCCCCACTTGGTCGGAGGTTGTAAGCTCCGTGTATGCAATTATAAAAGCATTGCTTGAAGCAAAGAGCAAAGAGGCGAGGAATAGTAGAGTTTTTGTGAGCAGCAATAGAACCATGGCTTCAATTCAAGAAAGATGCGTCACAAATCCAGCGGGATTAACGTACTAAACATAGAAACATCCACCCTTCCCTCTTCACCCTTGGGTCAAACCCCCGCAGACCGCACCAAATAGACGGTTAACACGTTGTTCAGTTACACATCTTCGCAGAGGATAAGCAACCATTCTCACAAGAAGCGTACGCTTTAAGCCATTACGAAGCGTATGTCGCTCATTCCGTTCGATTGACGCCCTCGTTTAGCGCAATGGGATAGTAGAAACAAACTTTTATTTGGTTCCTCTCCTCTATTTTCTTTACAGTTATATTCTGGTAAGATTGCCTTATCCTCTATATAATTTTGGGGTATCAATCCTTGATCCAATTTAATAATTGGGATTCGAACCCTCAACAACCTTGTTGGCAAAAAGAGATTCTCAAAGTGCCGTAGAATTTATGCCTTTTGTTTGTGCGATAAGGGGGTTTATGTTTCTCGCGTAAATAGAGCCTTTCAATTGTCAGCAATTTATAATTTGGGCACCATCGTTTGTTATTTTGGCCATGGTGCTTGGAATAGCGATTTGGGTTGTCAGCAATTTATAATTTGGGCAACGTCGTTTGTTATTTTGGCCATGGTGCTTGGAATAGCGATTTGGATTGGAATGACAGCTAAGCAATGCTAATTTTGAAGGCCCAATAAACTTCCTTTATCTTCATGGCGTGTAGGTTTTGATGGTAGTTTCTAAATCGGGGAGCACTTCAGCAGTGTCTAGATTGTTACAAGTTTTCCTGGCAGATTGTAAGTATAAAAGTTAATGTAACATCTGCATACTCGCTACCTTGTTTTCGTCATAGATTGTGATTGAAACTTTGTTCTGGCAGTTATAGTGCCAGAAAATAAAATCAGTTATGGTGTTTTTTTTCTCCAGAACGAGAGTTTTTGCTTACTAGATGAATATTCTGGTCAGAACTTATTCTTTTGAATTGTTAGTTTACAAGACTGTAATGAATATAAGAGCTGTAGAATATTCCTACAATTTGGTCCAGTGTAAAATGTTAGGAGCACTACACTGCACGCAATGCATAGATTGAGAATTCTAGGTTGCTCTTGACACATGAGGCATTCTATATCGCTCGCAACCTCTGAATAATATTCTATTTTCATGAACCAAAATTGTTTCAAAAATTAGAAATTTTCCGATTAGTAGAATTTCAAAAAGCATGTCTTTACATTCCCCAAAACATTTATTGTGTTAGTTGTAAATTCTCTCTTTCTTGAGCAGTGGTCTGTAATACATATGGTTGGAATGAGAAAGATCTGCCATCCGTTTTATGATTGGGAATTATATTCCATACCTTAAGATATCTTGCAGAGAAGTGTTATATAATACATATATTTTGAATGAGAAAGATTCACCAACCTACCGATACCTGTAAACTATTTTCCATCCCAGAAAATTTCTTTTCAATTTAATGGCAATACCCTTTTAGTCCTCATGTGATTACGTATTCCATTTGACCAGACATTTTGCATCATATCTAGCTCATCCAGTAGGCATTACACAGTTAAATAAAGTGTAAGATTCCAGTATTGCATATGACGTGCCACATTTATTTATTTTTCATTCAGGTGATGATGTAATTTCTCAATATTTCACTTGATTGTATTTTCACAGGTGATGATGCAATTTCTCAATATGTTGCTTGCTTGTATTTTTATTTGAACTGTATAAATCAGGGCTCAACCATATATGAATGCTTATTAGGCACAGTCCTATGCGTGTCTTGGGAGGCCCACAACTGTGAGTAGTGATCAACCACTCTCATCCTGACCTGTGTCAGTATCTACTCCAAAAGTTCACCAGTCTACCTCTGTGTTTCCTAAAGAGAGGACATTTCCAATCCACATGGACATTTGATTAAGTGAGGTATTATATGTAGCCATTTTATCGGAGCAGAGATTGCAACAAATAATTCCTTCAGCCTAAGAAATATATAAAGGGAAGAGATTCGGGGATATAAATGGGAAGGCTTTTCCTTGTACAGCTGGATGGAAGGACATACAGTTGCAAGCATTGCCGCAGTCATTTGGCACTCTTTGAGGAACTAATTTCAAAGGTAATAAATGCCTTCATCTGTCTTGTTAATTAAATTATCTCTTGGCTTTGCACTGTACGCTGAGTCTCTTTCTTCATATCACTTTTACACTAAATCTTTTTCTTTACTTCACTTTTACGGTAAATGTAAGCTTTTCTCACATCATAAAAAACTACTAGGTCTTTACAGACATAGCAATTTCCCTCATTGTTTATTTTGATTGAAATGATATTAATCACGTTTTGATCAGTTCTGTTGTCTTATAAATTTTGTTTTTGACTCACTTGTTCGTATTCTGAGTTGGTAAGCTAGGGAGATAATATATATTCTCATGCTTGTATTGCAAAGGTTTATCTTGAGATGGGTAGGGATTATTAAATATAAAAAGTAAAGTAGGACTACACTAATAAATATATGATTATAATGGGAAGTCATTGTAATTTTAAAACCATTATTCTGTTATATGGCTGAGTTTACATTATTTTGAATCAAGTTACAAATTGCCTAACTTTCAAGTTTCATTGCCTATTTTTCTATGCAGTCTTTTCACTGCAAAAATGGGAGGGCCTATCTTTTCAACACCGTGTAAGTTCAATGATTTCAAACCCTCTCAACATTTTTTTTCTATTACCTTGTAGTTGGTGATAGTGTTGATACGTACAATATTGATTCTATCAATCCTTTCTAGTTTAAGACTATTAAAAGATCCTAATTGCACCTTCCAACAGTGCTGCTTCTACAAAATAAGTTATGGGGAAAAATTGCATCACTAGCATCTCTTTACACTCTCCTTGGTTAATATTGTGACTTGTAATATATTTAACTGATCAATGGAGATTACACAAACATCATTTGTATCTTGCATTTTTTTCTATGGCCACTTAATGGCAACCTGATTCTACTTATGCACATGTATTATTTAGTTATCCCCTGTCCTCAGATTCCATGATATACTGTCAAAGGAAGTCTTTTTTCTTATTTTTTATTTATTTTTATTGATAGGTAATAGGCCTAGGCCGATAAGGTGTACATACCCTACCCCCTTTGTGGGATTTGAACTTGTGACCTCTATTTCAAGAGCATAAGTTCTCCACCACTAGGCCAACTCAGGTTGTACACTGTCAAAGGAAGTCTTATTCATAAGATTTTCATCACAAAAAAAATTCAGATCTGAATCTCCCATCTAATAGATGTTTAAGTTGTAAGGTATTGATTTTTTTGTTAAAACTTAAAGGGGTAACTGGGAACATCATCGGGCTGAGATTGGCTCTAGAGACAAATAGGCCCTAGTCCTGAATGTGATATTGCTCACACATTTCTACTGAGCTGTGGGTTGTCCTATTGTTATATGGGGATTTGAACTTCATATCTCTTTACAAATGCACCACTTTGCTATTTCACGGTTACCTTTTGGAAAAGTTGTAATGTATTCAAATGCTGTATGTTAACTAAGAAATAATTTTGTTATGCACAGTTCGTGTTTGATGTTACAACTTGCATTTTATGAATGACAACATTGTATATCCATTTATAGATCATCGCTAATTATTGAGTTGTTATGATGTATATGAAGAGGTAGTTAGATGTCATTTTTTCTGGGTCCATTGCCCTCGATATTATTAGAAAAATAGGAGTTCAGTATCAATGGTCAAGAGTGCAATTACAGGCTTTAGAATAAAAGGAAAATTTCAAAATCAGAAACGACTGTTTTAGCAATTGCTTCCAATACACCTGTTTAGAATAAATAGAGGTTTCCTTGCACTCCATTACTTTGGACCTCTGGACATTGCTGTAAGGCCTTGTTTTCAATGTTATCTGGGAGGATGCTAATGCAGCTAAAATAGTTTCATGGACCCAAATTGACATCATTTACCAAATCATCAAGATTGGGACAATAAGGGAGGAAGCTAACAGAGGATGGCAAGACTTGCTTTGGACCTGTGAGGTTTTTGCATGAAAACCTCTTAATAGCAAGCTAAGCTTGTGTGTATACATTGGTATAGAATGTAGTCCACTATTTACTGTGGCAATTTAAGAAACAATTTGTGTGCTCTAGGAATATTCACATATTTTGCAAGTATGTATTGATGGATCTCAGAACATGAACCACTGTTTCCTTTTTAGCTTGTGGGGGGGTAATTGAGTTTGGTATCGTGCTTGCCATTGAATTTCCTTGAAAATCAACAAGTACTTGTGACAAGAATCAGCAGTTGCAATTTAGAATCCCTGTTCCGATGGGATTTATTTAGACTTGCAAATTTTTTTCAACTAAAACTTTTCATGGGTATATTAACAAGCACCTCCGTATACCCACTGAATATAGTTGTCTGTGAAACTGCATTTTGCTGAGGCTTTTGTCAAATGACGCTTGTACCTACTGACTATCAAGGCACACAATGATCTGATTAAATGTCCTTCAAATTTAGCAGTGATGTGAAGCAGTTGTAATGTTTTGTTATAGCGTTTAATCAACAATTTATATGCTAACTGCAAAAGTGCCTATTTGATAAAGTCTGCTTTTTGTTATCATTCAAAGGGTTGTCATCCCCTGTTCTGGAGCTCCCATTTGGCATATAGTAGAAGGGTATTTGAGTGCAACATATAGTCTTTGTTTTTTGGGTTCAATATTATCTGTGTTTCTCATATGTCAATTTGTCTTCTATATTAGATTTCTCTTTGAGCTTTATATGAATTTGTTGGTAAACAGATTTGTCACTACAATCGTTTCTCCAAAATTGATCCTGTTCGCCTGAAGAGCAGTGACAACCATGCCAATAGTTGGAGAGATTTTGATAAAACAACAATCTTCCTCTGCCTTTGAGAGGGGCAGCTCCCTCATATGATGAGGTTTTTTGGGATTTTCGCATGCTTTAAATTATAAAGTACATGAAGGAGAAAACATAAAACTAAAGAGATATAAAAGATAGAAACCCCAATGATAGACATATGAACATCAACTGAGATTTCCCAATTGGTAACAAATTACAAGGGGAGTTTATAACATAATATGTTTAGCCATGAGATGATCACGAAAGAAGATTGACAGATCTCGACATACAAAGAGAGGCTACTCCAACACATTCAAACTGAGATACCAAAGGTTGCTTGTGTATCATCACATCAATTGCACAGATCACATATGCATAAAAAGACTACCAATTTGACATACAAGAAATTGGTAACGATAACACAGGAATACATTTAGAACCCACGAACCAAGATGCATTTTTCATTATCCTTTTGAAAATATACAAGTCCAAAATCCTTTCTATACATAGCATGAACATAAAAAAGTTCTTTGAAAAGTTTCTGAAAATTTCACCAGAGTTGCCCCTTTGTAAAAAGTCCCCCTTTTTATATTACAAATAGCCTTGTATTTATGGGCTTCATAGGATAACTACCTAGTAACTAACTTTTCTTTTCGGGTTAATAGCTACTTCATTTTTGCGCAAAAAGAGATTAGTTAGAATCCTCTTCACTTTTGTGCAGAAAGAGTCTATTTCCTAATTTTTAGTTACAATGAGTGGTGTAAGTCACTTTTTAAACAAGGTAATTAGGAAACTTAGAAGCAATATCTTCTCGGTTTTGACCATTTGGAATACTATGTAATTTCTTTTCATTACATCCCTTGAAGGCATTTTGGCAAAGAGTTTACGTATTCTGTCTATCCTTCCACATTGCACCGAGAAAACATTTCTAAAGCAATCGACATAGGTGTAAGTGGCCTTTTTGTTTTAAATATAAACTTTAGAAAATCTTCCAAATAGCCAGCACGGGCATAAAGGAATGCTGGCAAAGGTTGTGGAACTTGGCTCTGCGCCAGCCCAATGCATTTGCTTGAAAGCATCTAAAACTTCAACAAATCATATTTGTGCAAATCCTGAAATCATTGTCGTGGATGAGATAAAACACTTTGAAGCATTGTGTAAAACAACTCACACACCTTATGTATGCTTCCACATTTTGCATGTATGTCTACCTGTGCACTTGCCATGATTGCATTCCATGAGATGACATCTCTTTGAGGCATTCTGTCAGATAGTTCACCTGCCGTGTCTATGCTTCAACGTTTGCATACAAGTCTAGCAAATTGGTCCAATGCTTTAGTGCAGCATTTTCAACAAATCCGATTTGTGCTTGTAATCATTGCCATTCCAATGAGACCATGTACCTTGGAGGCATTCTTTTCAAAAAGTTTAAGTGCTTTTTTCATGCTCTAATACTTCTAAATTTGATTCCCTTAACAATTCCTTTGATAAACCAAGTTCCCTATCAAGTTTCCCTATCTCCTTGGTATCCCTGTCCAAACCTATCACCTTGACATGGATATTGTGGAGCCATTACTTTGCAGCATATTCAACAAATAAAATATATACATATTGTGCAATTATTGCATCCTTTGTGACCACATTTCTTTGAGGCATTTTGGCAAACAGCTCACATCCTTTGCATATGTTTTCACAATTTACATACGTGTACACTAGCCGTTTTTGCTTTAAAGTTTTTGGAGCTTTATCAACAAATCTACTTCTTGGACATGCTGCAATCATTGCATCTTCAAATGACATCTCTTTAAGCCATTTTGTCGAACAGTTCATGTGGCATCTAAGCTTCCATATTATGCATGCTACCTGTAGTTTGTTACAATTCAAGCAATCACATTTCTCTGAAGCAATGTGTAAACATTTCCTGTGCTTCTCTAAAGCTTGCATGACTGTGCAGAGCATTTGTTTAAACTCTAGGAAGCCTTGTCAACAAATCTATTTCATGTATTTCTTGCATTAATTGCTCTCTATGAGATAATGTCTTTTTGAAGCATTCTTGTTAAGCTGTCACGGCCTGGTATGTGCTTTAGTGGATGTCCATATTTTGTTGTAAAAATCTCATTTTAGTGCAAACAAGACATGCTAGAAATACACCTGCCATTTGCATTTGCTTGGAACTTGCTAAAGCCTTTGCATCAAATCTGTTTTAACCAAATTTTACAATCATTGCATTTCATGAAATGCTACGTTACCCCAAGTTTCCGGGACGGGGGAACGGGGGGATGGGGGGACGAGTTTCCGGGACGGCAAATTTTTTTGCCAAATTTGGGGACGGGGGGGGACGGCAAAGGGGACGGCTGTATAAAATATAGGGAAAATTTAAAATATATAGGAAAATTCTAAATGTTCATATGAAAACATGGATAAAGCATGCATCTATACATTATATTCATATGAAAACATGGATATAGCATGTGTATGATACTATGAAAGCATTTTAGAATGCAAACATCGAACATACAACATTATCAATAGACTCAATACTCAATATGCACTCATAATTCAGAATTTCAATTCATTCACATTGTCAATATGCATATCATAATAGATATTAAAGAAATAAAATACATAATGGAGCCTAATCAGACTCAGAGGTTAAATTTTCACTACTTCCATCAGCGCAGTTCCCCCCTATATTTTTTGACGGGGGTTTGGGGGCAGCGCCCCCAACTTGGGGTCAAGGGGCATCGCCCCTTGCGGGGTCAAGGGGCAGCGCCCCGCGAGGCCAAAAATACTTTTATTATTTTATATAGGCATCGGGTGTTATTTTTCTATTGGCAAAAAACCCTTCATGAGATATTTCACTCCCTCAATTATGCAAAAAACATCATTAAAAAAAATTTGAAAATACGACTTTTTTTATTTTAATATTTTTCCCTAGCCCTAGATGTGGGGGACGTCTGGCCGTCCCCGGGACGGCTGGGACGTCCCCAATCCGTCCCCAGCCGTCCCCGGGACGTACGGACGTCCCCCACAGCTAGGGAAGCCGTCCCCCCGTTTCGGGGACGTCCCCTCAAAATTTTGACAATTTGGGGACTGGGGGGGGACGTCCCCTGGCCGTCCCCAAGTCCCCGAAACGTCCTCGGGACTGGGACGGGGGTTTTCAGGTAGGGGACGCGTCCCCGGGTTTCGTAGATGAAATGGCATCTATTTGAGGTATTCAGTCAAAACCTTTCACATGCTTAGTTCTGTGCTTTCAAAGGCTGTGTCTTCATCATTTTGAGGGATTTTTCCAAATGGTTTATGCGCCTCGTTTCCACTTCCACCTCTTGCTTGCACTTCCATTACAACAAAAGTCCCCTTTCCATTATGCTTCAATGGCTTTCGATGGCTATTTCAAAACCTCCAATCTGACAGGAAGGATGCTATGACACAAAGGAGGTTAATAGGTTTTTGAAAAATGCGCAATGGAGCACAGGAGATTAACTAGTTAATAGGTTAATCACTGCAAGCTTTTTGTACAAAACGAGGTGAAGGATTAACCTTTAACTTTAACAAAGAGGTTAAGTGTTGCAAGTGTTCTGCGCAAAATGGAAGTGAGAATTAACCATTAACTTGCCAAGAGGTTAAGCGTTGCAATTTTTTCGTGCGAAATGGAAGGTGGGATTAACCATTAACTTGGTTAATAGGTTAAGCTTTGTGAGATTTTTGTGCAAAATGGGATAAGCAATTAACCGTTATTTTGAGCAAAGGATTTAAGCATTTCCAACTTTTTGCGCATAACCGAATGAAGGATTAACCATTAGCTTGAGGGAAAGGTTGAGCATTTTGAATTTCCGAGCAAATAGGCACCTTTACAAGTTTCACTACCAAATTATTAGGATGGAAAAAATATTAAATTAATTAATTAAAAATGTTAAAATTACTTTGTCAAATTATTTAATATTTTCCCATTTAAAAGCTAGTAGCCTGTTTTAGAGAAACGCGCATAACGTTTGACTAAAGAGGAATTAGGCTCCAAAGTTTTAACTGAATATCAAAGGGTGCTAGGTGAGCATAACCCAAAGAAATATCATTATGATGAAATTTCGGGTGCAAGATTTAAACGTTTTTTGGAATAGAGGACAACAAAAATTAAAGCATTGAAATTTTACAAACATTGAACTGGGTTTGCACAAAAATTTGTCACATTCTTCCAAATGATATCTGGTACAATGCTCATGAAAGGGTTTCCCTCAACGCTTTGCTGTTTGCACAGTTTAATTGTTTTTGTGCTTTGACCAATAGATGAAAGGACTTAGATGATGGCTTTGGACTGAAACCACATAGTTACATATCTCGAAAACTTTCGAAAGTACACACAAGGTTTTGTCCGACATTAGCTTCAATGCAAAATAGAATTCTACATTGACATTATTGTCATAAATTTAGATCTTAAAGATAAAGGAAATGATGAGTAAGGGAAGCACGATTGCAGATTTGGTTTTTACATCAACCATTTTTCGATCTTTATTTATCATCTGAAGGATCACCATGCATTGTTTAGAATCTCTCTTTTGGCATACATTTAAGGTTCATAACAAATTTGATACCAGTGATAAGGAATGCACAATTGCTCACGCTGTTTATTGAGTTAATCTTCATGACCCATCCTTCATTAGTGGTTGTTTACAATCTCTTATGAGCGCCATTGCATTTTTTGATGCTCAAATAGGTGAAACATTGGCATTGAAACTGCCAAAATGAATTATTGCATAGCATCAATTGTTGCTGTTTGGGACTTGCAACCAGTAACTTTAATTACTTGGCAGGTCACTCATCCTAATATTACTCCAGGTTATGCGCATTAAACCACATGCCATTCCTCGCAATCAAGGATGTTTCAACTTTCAATTGCTATCCATTTGTGAAATCTCCAGCAAGTATCATGTCTTGTTAACCATTCATTTTGGAGCTACTAAGTTCTCTCTTAATGCATTTGGTGTTTTCACAGTGCATCATTGTAAATATCATTTGTGAAAGAGTATCATGTGGTTCACCAAACTTGGTCAGCAGGGAACAGATGTTACAATCAGTCCTTTTTTAATTTGGATGGGTGTTTCGATTTCAATTCACCGACATGTAAGTCGTTCCTATTGGTAGTTCCAGGTAGTGTCCAGCAGCCAACTGAGCAGTGTGAGATTGCCACTGGAGAGTTATATGTAGGGAGCTATAGCAGTTCATTGTACCGTGGTGAGACATTTTTTTCTGTAATATAAAATGTATTTGGTGATTCATTGTAGGAACTACAAGGCTCAACCCATTCCTTGTTACATGTTTTTTGCAAATTAGGTATCTTAAAGGGTATTTTATGTGTTGAATTTGTTGTAGCAGATTTCCTTTTATGTATGTTTGATTTCTATTGCTGTGGTTGAATTATTCTTAATCAGTGCATGGTCTCAGTCTGCTTCCAATGCAAATGAAACATAGCATCTAGTGTGACAGCAGTAGAAAGCATGTTTAAGACATCGAATCCTATTTTGTGTTGGTGAATTGTTTGTGGAATATCTTGAGCAATTGCAAACATACTGGCATCAAATTTGTTCCTCTCGATTTGCAGGAATTTGTGGGTTCATACCCTTTGTTTTGGAAGGGAAAGGAAGGGGTGGAGTTTTGGTGCCCTTGGATTTGGATTGAAACAAAGAAATGAAAACACAAGTAGAAGCCTCAAGCATACACTGTCAGATATGAAGTTAGTGGTTAAAACTAGATAAATTAGGAGTATTGTTAAGATCTTATTTTTGTTTGCCTGTGAAGATTGTTTCATGGATAACCAACTTGGCTTTTCTGTGTAAGCCTTTTTAACAGGCACAATTACAATGAGATTAGTGTTGCCTATTTGTGGCTTAGTTTCTGCTGAAATGCTATTGCTCTAATATGATATAGAACCTCTTGAGAGATTGGTGAAGGATCTGCAAAGTGAAGCACCTTTAATCTATTTCACTCATTGCATTATATAAGCTTCACATCTTTCAAAACAAAACTAGTAGGCACACACTTGCCTTGTAGTTGGAGCTTTAAAGAGAATGATGGCTTGTGTAGGTCTGTGTGAGACATTGACTGCACTGTGGGCATCAATGGTGGTTGTTAGAGTGGCGCTAAGGATGAAGCTGTATGATTTTGAAGGAAAATCTAGACAAGCTATATGAGTTGGACAATTTTTTTTTTCATTGCATGGACTGATTGCAAGTGGGAGGCAGCTCAGGTTTGTACGCAAGAACAGGAGTGTGCATCAGTAGTCATGGGTAAAGAAAATGGAAGTCAATGTTAATATCTTCCTATTTGTTACAACTTAAAAACGAAGTAGAGGAAGATGACTTGCTGCTGGATTGTGCTTTTGTGAGGCAGAACAGATGTGGAGAAGCATGGGCAAGTCATACTGGCAGATGTGCTGTGTTGGGAGTTGTATCTGGCAGCTTCATCATGTTAAAATACAAGTCATGTGGACCAAGGTAGATGTAATTTTTTTTCTGTTCTCCAAAAAAGGATCTTATTTCAGAAGAGCTTGCAAGAAAGCATGTATTAGGGACTCGGATATCTGCATGCATATCCATTTGAATGGGTATATATTGATGCAGAGATGCAAGTGACTAAGTAATTCAAAATCAGATTTTTCATTGATGCTAGTTGCATTGGTGGAGGTAGATGTTGTTGACTTTGATGTGTGAAGGGTCATATTTGGCAGATCCTACTTGTGCATAAGGAATGCATTCTTTATGAGGAAGGAAAATAAAAGTTGCCCGCTTAAGGATGGAGAGGCCTTCATCATCAATACAAACAAGGGCATGCCAATTATAGCATTGGTGAGGGCCAACCAGGTTGATAAACTTAAATGTACTAGATAAATTTTAATTGTTATTCTTAGAGGACAACCAAGGAGAGTTGGTGGAACTAGAGACTTAACAAATCAACTGTAGCCAAGAGCAAAAATATCAACTAGAAGGGCTAGTGCAATGGTTCAAGGTGTTTCAAGAACCAAGAGGTCTGCTAACAAGAGATATGTAGAACATGAAACATGACTGCTGTGTGAATCACTCTTTCTTACTATTTGGGTAGCAAGCTAAGCAGCATAGTTGTCCAATTCAGAAGTTCAAATTCCTAAGGGATGAGTAAAATGCTGGAAAAAATAGTAATCCTGCTTTAGAAGAACTTTGTGTGTGGCGGGTAGGCATGTGTGCATGCGTGCATCATAAGCATATTGAAAAATTTAGAGGAATGAAATTGTAAATTTAAAATACAAAAAATTAATTAGGAATTTTCTGATCAGAGTGATCAGATAAAGTTGGTTGGGACATAAGGTTGCAGTTGGAAGAAATAGTAATTTCAGAAAATGAAAAATCATTGACAATGTTTGGGTCAGATTGATTTGATGTATCCCAAAAATCTGAATCTGATATATTATTTTGATCTGGCCTAGATTCATAATGATTTAGTGAATCTACCTAACGGTTCTGATTGTGGCAAAAACGTGAAATTATACTGGGATTGGTTTTCCGTTGGGAAGTCTTGGTAAGCAGGTGCAAGTCCCAATGGTCAGAATTGATGATATGACTAGTCTATTTCTCTAGTATCAATCCTGTATCAGCAACTTTTGATGCAGAGTTCCAAGTGGACCATTTAATCTCACAAAATGGGCTGTTGTTTTTATCTCTATTGGAGATAGATCATTAATATTGATTTATTATTAAAAACCTAGTTTATTCTCTGCAAACAAAGATATTTAACTATCATACCTATCTTTAGAAGAATATAGGTAAAGTATGCCGGAAGATATCATATTTGTTAATTATTCCACTTAAAAATTTATTATATCATTATATTGTAATTATTATTAATATTATGATATTGTAATTAATATTAAATTATTATTAAGTATGATTATATTATTTGTTTTGATGTATTATAATTTTTGTATTACCAATTTATTATTATTATATTTTTATTTTATATTACTTATCCTTATTCTTGAGAAAGAAGTGCACTTTATCTAGGGACATTTTCAATCCCCCATAATTAATAATATTAGATTATGAAGTTAATTGATTGCATGATGGAGATAGACAAATTGATTGATCAGGTTAACTCAGAGTGGGTGGCAGTTGAGAGGTGGAAGTGAAGATATAATTAGCATCAAATAACTAAAAATTAGTTAATTGACTGCATGAGAAGAGAATAAATAAAATAAAATAAAATTTAAAAAATAATAATAAAATGTTTTGTTGCTTTTCATGCATTTAAGTGTCACAAACACGTCAAATTAGATGCTTCTAGTTTTTATTGACGGACATTTTTGTATCGATATGTGCGTATAATATGTCTTCGGCATAATTATGAAATATTGTGGAAGTGCCAATCACATAAATTTTTTAAATTTGTGGGTTGTTGCATTGGCTAGTAATTCATCTCTGAGATAATAGTAAGCTTTGTGTTACATAACACAATCTGCTACCCAAAGCATGAATGAATTATCTCCTTGATCCATAAAGATCCTTGAGGGGTGGGCTAAAGCTTTTGCCATTTTGACTCCAGATCCCTTAACTTTTTCACGTGTTTGTAGTGTTATTATATACTTGCTTTTACTTTTTTCATAGGATAATCCCAGATTAAGTTACTGATTATGGTTTCTTATCTGTTTTGCTCGTTGGAATATGTCATCAAGTCTCACTTTTCTATATAATGTTGCTTGACTTGTCTAGAAATTGTGGTGATTCTTTTCATCCTTATTAAAACTTTACTTAAAGCTTTGCTCATTTTTTCTGTCTTTCATTTCTTTAGTAATAGCTGGACTATTTGTTTTTTGATGATGCTAGTTATTACCAAAAATAAGC
Source organism: Cryptomeria japonica (assembly GCF_030272615.1). Taxonomy (NCBI): domain Eukaryota; kingdom Viridiplantae; phylum Streptophyta; class Pinopsida; order Cupressales; family Cupressaceae; genus Cryptomeria; species Cryptomeria japonica. The sequence goes on along the minus strand of NC_081407.1, from coordinate 462,688,782 downwards.
TTCTATTTTATCTATATAGCAAGAGCATCCTGAAGTAAGTTACAATTTGGACTGTGTTGCGAGTAAAAATTCACATTTATATACTAATAACATGAAAAACAAAGCTGTGAATTGTAATATAATATAATCATCAGTCAATTGTAATTGTAATGCATTGTACTTGTAATTATAATTGTAGTGAAGATTTGCTTGTTTGGGTTAAACCCCCCTTGCCAATTGCCTTGTCACTAGTTGTGGCTGTACCTTTGGGATGCTTAAAGTTAGGGTTCATTTACTAAATCCTTGAAGCAACATATAGTGGTTTCCATAGGATTATTGTATAAGATTTGAATGGGGGAAATTTTGAAGTGCCTTGTGATTTAGTCTTATCTGGGTTTACATCTATAATTTCATAGGCTGATGTAGGTATCTATAGACGAGAGTTGTGTGTGATTTAGATTTTTGATTAATCAATCTATATTGATAGTTTGGTATGCTATGTGCACTCTCTTTGCTCCTCAGCCCTCCTTTTTCCCATACCCTCCATTTATGTCTTTTAAATTACATTATGGAGTAAAATTAATCTTTATTACACTTTTTATATGGTATGAGAGCCTAGGTGGTAGTTCCTAAAGGCTTCATTGAATCTCTTGCAAGAGTTGTAGAAGAGCTTCCACGTCCAATTACATATTTGTTTGCGCTTGGATGTAGGTTTGGGAGGAAGTTTTTTCTTCTTCATAATAACCTTTCACCAAATCTATATGTTGATTGAAGGTGAAGCTCTACAAATATCGTGATGTGAATATTAGGTCCTAATGCTCTGCAGTTTGCATTTTGGAGTCAAATGAGGATTTTTCACCAAATGTTAACAGTTTTTTTGGAATTTATCAAAAATTCCCTTGTTTTTTGGAGTTTTTTGCAAAAAGTCATTAAGGATTCTTTTTTAGCACTTTTTATGGAAATGTCATCTTGTCCCCCAAATTGAAGTTTTATTTTTGTAGATGGTAAGAAGTAGGTGAGCTAAGCAACATATTATCAAGGCCTAGTATAGTAGAATGCAATTGTCCAAATCATACCTTTAGGAATAGGTCATTGATGTTATTGGTTTTAACAGTGCTACAATGGAGAGTGGGTTGATTACTGACAGAAAAGCATTTGAGTTTTGGGTGGAAGAGTATTCTCATCTTGTGAACTGTTGCAGAATGGGTTTAGTTAGAGCAGTGAAGTAGGTGGGGTCGAAGTGTTGCTAGACTTAACCCAAGCATCGTCTGACGTTAACTTTGAGCTTAGAAGCCTTCCTAGGGGGCCAAAGGTTGTCAACTAGCATTATGGGCCAGACCATGATGCTAGCAAGTAGAGCGTCTGGGTTAGGGGCCAAAGGTTGTCAACTAGCATGCTGGGCCAGGACTTGATGCTAGCAAGTAGAGTTCCAGTTTGCGGTCTAAGGTTGTCAACTTGCATGCTGGACCAGGCCTTGATTCTAAAAAGTAGAGTGCCAGGATTCGGTTCTGCCCTCTTTGGTATTCAATTGTTGACATCAGCATTGATGGGACCATTGAACAATAGTTTGTTAGCTGATGTCGCATCGTTATGACTAGCATGAGACAGTTGGACCAAAAATTTGAAATTTCTTATTGAAGAAGGTCTGGTCAGTGTAAATCAATCAATTTTTATGATGAACATTGGAACAGCAAATAAACTGGAGAGAAGTGACATAATTATCTGCACCCATTATATGAATGCTACATTTAATAATTTAATTTTGGAGGGAAATGGGTTTTTTGTTCCATAAGCTTTTAGAGGCCAAAAAATGGTCATTGAACTCTCTTTTCAGTCATTTGAAGTATCAATGAGCCTTAGGCATTGGTGCAAATTTTGAGCAAGTTTGGCTATGTGTTGAGGAGATCTAAGTACAGTTTCAAATTCAAGAGTTACTATTTTAAATGGGCAGAATTACAATATTTGGGAGCATGATATGGAAGGATACATGTAGAATAAGAATCTTATGATGGATTACTATTAGCATTGAAAGTGCTCCAAGCAATGGAAGAATAATTGGTCAAATTCAACAATTGCTTGGATGAGGCCTTTCGAGAAAATAGTTTTCATACTACAAAGAAGTTGTGATTTTACATTCAAGGAAACTAGCCTTTGGACATGTTGAAAAGTCTCTTCTATACAAAAATGAAGTGAGTTGTTCAATTGAGTAGTAAATTCTATTCTTGATCCTCTTGAGCTTTGATAGAATAATATATATTTTGGCTTGGAACAAAGTGATTTAATCACAATATTCAAGATGAGAAGCTAGGATCTAAGGAATAAAGCCTGCTACATTGAAGGCAGAAAATAAACCCAATGCATATAAGAGTTACGAGATGACGAAACTAAACTCTAGCATGACTATTTGAAGCTAGCAAAAGGAAAAAACTTGCTCAAATTGTGGCAAATCATGACATAGTGAAAGAGATTCTTCAAGCAGTTTGATGATATTGAAGAGGCTCAAAATATTGGAGACAATTGTCCAAGAAGTATTGATGGTAGTCCCCATTCTGTTACTATCCAATCTATACACACTCTTGCTGTTTTGAATGGTTTTTTGATTTATATGGTCATGTTGTGGATGTAGAGATACATTGTTTTGATGTACCTTGTAAGTTCAAAGGTGACGGAATATTTGTTGCAAATCCTATGTATTTGTGGTAATGTTACTAAATCAGAAGGGAGGCCAAATTTTGGTCCAATAAAGTTGTGGTCACTGGTGAAAGACATCAAAAGCTGTTTCAAGTTTGTAGCTTGTGACTCACTTCATAGTATTTACATGTTATCAGTTATACAAATTCGCTAAGTTTCATGATGCATAAGAAAGCATTTACTTGTTGAAAAATAACGAGAAGGATGATTGTCTAAAGCATGACACTCTTCTAAAAGAAATCAGAGTCATAATGTTGATGTTTAATAAACATGAAGATGTTATACTCTAGGAAACCGATTCTCAAGTTGACACTCTAGTAATACTTTAGAGGACATTTATTAAGAGAAGGAAGGTGATCCCTCGTCATGGTTCTAATGCAGATGATGACATTTCACATGATGCTTCTTCCTAAGATGATGATGATTCCTCTTATGATTCAGATGGTGATTCCTCACATGAATATTCACATGTAACTGATTCCTTGGATAATGGTTCTTCCCTTTGTCAAATATGGCTAAGGTATTGTGATCACGTTGAAGCTTCTAATGCAGATGATGACATTTCACATGATGCTTCTTCCTAAGATGATGATGATCCCTCTTATGATTCAGATGGTGATTCCTCACATGAATATTCACATGTAACTGATTCCTTGGATAATGGTTCTTCCCTTTGTCAAATATGGCTAAGGTATTGTGATGCAGAAGCAGAACTTGTTAGGGATTTCAAAAGTCATGGTTTCTGGCTGAAGCCGTTTTTAATAATTTTCAAAGCACCCCTTTCTGAGGGTTGATGCCCAAACTACTAATAAATTTATTTAGTTTTTATCTGAAGGACATTGTCCCTATATATGAAGGAAAACGGTAATGTGTTCCATAAATTCAGTAGTTGCATGTTTTTGAAGAATCTTTTTACAAATTTATGTGTTTGGAAAATTTGCCAATTTTTTCCCTTGGTTTTTGCCGACTCCTGAGTGATTGAAAGTTTTGAGTCATCGAAGTTATTGTGAGTCTGAACATTCAATTATCATCATATTACCATTCATGTCATCCTCTTTTAACCTTTTGTCCTAAAGTGCATGTCTGAAAATTTTGAATCCATGAACACTGGAAACTCCATGTAGAGAGCTACAAGCCATCTAGAAGCAAAGTGATGAACTGATTTTTCATGAACATAGTGCAGAGAATCCAGAACCTGCTCCATATTTGATGGCAGTGGAGGCTTTCTAGAATGCTCACTAGAATGGTCTGTGGTGACTTGATGCATACCAATAACAGTTTTATTGGAGCTCGGAACAAGAAGCATGTATTTCTCATTACATTAGTACTACTGTCCATAGTATGCCTCTGATCTGTTAGTTGAACCAAAACAGGAATATCCTAAGACTATTTAAGAACATGGATTTATTGACAATTATTATTACAAACATATCCATCAAAACAAATACATTCTCATCTAAACCCTTGTGGGATCAGCATTCAAGCTTGAAACATTTACAGTGGACATATTGTTGCCAGAATATAGACAATTTAAAAAGAAACGAAAAAATAATACAGACATCCATCGGTATGTCTGGTCACCCTCAGTATGTTTGGCACTCTTTTTGATTCTTCAGGGATGTGTCTCAGAATCTTTGGAAGGCAGGGGATGGCCTTTCTCTTACTTGTGTATTAGAAACACTGTTGGGGATGGGGACATGGGGAAACACAGGTGACATGTCCCCTACTAACCCTGGGGAATGTAGGTAAAGCAAGTTCTGGTTATATATTGGCCTGAACCAATTTTCCAGATTAGTGTATGTGTGATACAAATCATTAGAGTCTCTCTTCAAAACTTGGTTGACTCCAGCTTTTCCACTTGATTCTTTAACATTACCCTTTACAATGCTAAATCTTCTTTACTTATGGAAGGTTCGGTGGCAGTTACTTTTTCCTTAGTCGTGTAGTGTTAGTCTCAATCATTTTAAGAGACTCAGAAAACTGATAACTTCAACTAATTTTTATAGGAAACAAAGAATAGCCATCGAAGTTAGCCTTATTATGTTAGTGTCATTTTGAGCATGGAAGAATGCACACCTTCTTTTGATTACTTGAGTGTGATGTCGCCTAGTTGGATCACTCTTTACTTTGCCCTAAGTTCACAAAAACATATGGAACAAAGCATATAATACAGTTAGGAATACCTTTCTTTACATAAGATAAACCAATTCTGTCCTGGAAACCTGTAACATTGCAATCACAGCTAATGAAATAAATCTATTAATATTGCAAGGAATATATTAATAATGAAATAGCAAGTTCAACTGGTATGCAAATCTCAGTCACAAATGATATGGAATGGGCAGGCATGTCAGGGTGCCTTAGGACAGCAGTTCTCCCTCCATGCAATTCTCCTCCATTCTTCTATGGGCAGAGATGTCTAATTGTTAACAATAGTCCCTCAACACAGTTGTTGGGAAATGTCTTGCATTAGGGTGCCCTTAGCGGTTCTCCTTCCCACAGTGCAGTAGTTGTGCCCTCTTTAGCTGTTCTCTCCACTTTCATTGCAACAGGGTGCCCTTGACGGTTCTCTTTTAAATGCAGACTTCTTCCCCAACTCCCTTGTGACAGACTATGGTAGATTATATTTATGTTTTAATGTTAAACAAATAACAGAGATACATCATGAATTCATATATGAAACTAAACATAGTTCTGCATTACTACCATATATTAAAATATTAATAATTTAGACTCAGATCTGATTATCTATTGTAGCCTTAAGTATTCTGAATTTTGTCCCTTGTTCTAAGGATTCAATTTGCTGGCAGATTATTCTCCTTTTTTAATCCGTTATCCTTCCCATAATAAGTTGGCTTATATATCCTAAGGTTGCATCTCTTGGCTTGGGTGTACCTTAACAAAAGAGTGGTATCTCTTCCCTTCATATCCCGTACCCTTTTATTATGCTGCTTAACTAATTTGTTCCTCACTAACTCCTTTACGCCTCAATTACCCATGCCCTTGATATCTGTGAGTGTTTGTGGGTTTGTATAGAATCAAGTCATAGGAATGGGAATCGCTGTTGATACAGGAGTATCCTTATTGCTCCGTATCAGTCATTATTTGAAAGAGTGCCTTTCTTATTACAAACGTTGATTGATATTGAGTATCCGATGTGCACACAATAATCTGCGGAAGTGTAGTGTCGCGAACACTATAGATTGCAAAGGCCCGATTGAATATATCAGTGGTCCTCAAATCTTACTCTCTGCATTCTGATGCCAATCACTTGTGCCTCCTATTCTTGACTGAAAATATGTTATTTCCTTCTAATATTCCTACTGTTTCATAATGATCTTTACTTCTGGTTTGCTACCAAGGTCACGCCCGTGAACTTCCCGATAGATGTTCTTTGTACCCTGCTTGTCTATATTTGATTGATCAATAAACTCCCCTGAAGCTTATTCTGCTGAACTCCTCCCGATATCAATTATTTTTGCCTCAACACGAATAGAGATATCTTCTATTGACCTTGGACTGCACATTAGAAAATTTTTGAAGTCTTATTTAATAAGAATTTTTCTCGTCTATTATTCATTGTTTTTCTTTAGGGTAGGTTGTGAATAGTGTCATGGCAGGGGCATGGCATTGAGTTATACTTTTTATATTGTCACTAACTGTTGACCTCTCACTCTCACACCTTCTATATTGTCTCCAGTGCCAGTATGTCTTGTCATCACCAGTTCATCCCTCTCATTCATATACAAAATATTTGAGTAGCTTTTATCTGTTTGCAATGAGATTGTGAGTTATTCTCCTCATTTAGTTGGATGTCTTCTGCGATGGCCCATACCCTTTTCTAACAAACTTTAATTTCTTTGGAATTATTATTAATTTTGACTTTTTATTATTACTATACGACAAGTTAGTGACCAGTAAACTTGGGTTGTGGAGTGGGGTATCCATTTCCCTCTGCATACAGACATTTCCCAGTGGCTTTATTTAAATGTAAATCTAATATAGCCTTACATGCTTCTGTACCCTATTTCAAAATGATATGTTCTACCTGTACTGACATTTTCCGGTGACTATATTTATATGTAATGTAGACATTCCTTTATTCATATACTTCTGTACCGTTTTTTAAAATTACATCTGTATCTCTGCTGGCATTTGCCATGTGTATTGCTCATCTCTCAGTTAAGATGATGCCAACAACTGGTTGATTACTCCAGACACTTCTTTGTTCGTTCTCACTTTATTTTCTTCTAATAGCCTGTCGCAAGTCCCCCTCTTTTTGTTATACCAAGCTACTGTACTATTCTGGCAAGCTTTTTGTTTGTAATTCTTCTTCTTAAATTTTATGTTTACTCTCCATACATTTCTTTGTTCATTGTCACTTTATTTTCTTCTAATAGCCTGTCACAAGTTTCTACCTTTTGGTTATACCAAGCTACTGTACTTTTCTGGCAAGCTTTTTGTTTGTAAATATTCTTCTTAAACTTTATGTTAATCCAAGATATTGCCATATGGTTGATTTGTAGATATAAAATTGATTTTGAAATTTGGTTAGCTTCTTGTCTGGTTCTTGACTTGGAGGTTGTTGTTAATGACTGACAATCGGTGTGGGTTGATTGCTTGAGGAGGGAGAAAAAGTGCGACTTTCATGCTTATGGGACTAGATATGGGTAGAATTTCCTAGATTATATTGTCTCTAGAAATAATCTACAGCTTATGGTTATTGAATTCCAGACCTTTTGTCATGGACCTTGGTTTTTCTTTCCACAATAATATAAGGTCTATATGAAAAAAAATTTCAAGTTGAAAATGCTGTTTTCGAGATGCATAAATTAATGAGTGTATAACAATCTACTTCATTTGCTGTTTTGTTGAATGCATACCTATAAAAAAAGTTCAACACGATTCTTTATCTGCAGGGTCTAGGTAACTTGTTCGTGTAGAGTCTCAACTATAGCTTTTGGTTGTATGTTTGTGTTTTGATTTCAACATGATTGAAGGTGTTTTTGTTAAGATGTTAAGATTTCATGGAAAGTTTGGGACTTCTCCAAGGTCTTCTACTGATATATATGTAATTCTGACATAAATCTAACCACTTCAACAAAAAGTATGTGAGATTTTGTCATATTCTTTCCACTTTTTGATACTTAGGGAAAAATTGGGTTTTCTGTATGTGTGGCCAGTTCATTTAATAAATTACAGTAATAAAGTAATTTTTTCGAATACTTTTTGACCATGGATGAAACACCAACGTTTCCATGATTTAGCTATCCAAGAGTCAATAGGTAGGATCAAAACTTGAAGACTGTCTTAGTGCTAGGACAACTTGATGCCTTGCCAGTTAAGGATATCTGTTCCCAAAACTAATAAGTATGGACTAATGAGTGAAGAATACAAATATCAGTATAATAATTGTGACATACCATACCGTTTGTCATTTCAAGCTCCTTAAAAGCAGTCCAAGACTTGCAGCTAAAAATTTGGAATAAAACTACAAATAACAAAGAGAATTGGATTCTTGAAACTTATCAGTAATTAGGGTGTTTGAGCAATATAAGTTTAAATGCAACCCAAGCTGCATAATATAATTTTTAAGTAGCCACAATCTCATCAGAAAGGAATTCGTTTCTCTAGCTGTCAATGGGAACTCTTATTCAAAGTAGCAGTGTTAAAAATACTAGTGGTATAAATGAGCCAAAATTGCCATCTATATGAATTGAATTCAAAGCTGGGTAGATAACGTCAATTGCTTTGACGAATGGACCTTTTTCCCTAGCTGAGATGACTTGGGTCAATTAGTTAAGCAATTATTGCTCAATCCTTCTCAGTTTCAGGAATCTGAAGGACCCTAGTAAGGATTTAAATATCCTTTTTTGATAGTTCTTGGGCCTTTTTGTTTGTTGAAGTTTTTTCCTTCCTTCACTTTTAGGTTTAAGTTGTGAAAATTGCCTTGCAATGGCCTAACTGTAATATCTGATAAATTTCATTTGATGAAATGTATGAAATGCGTGGTTTGTGCAATTAAATGACAAATGTATATCAATTAATTCAGATTTTTTAATTTATTAATAAGAGGATAATATTGCAAATAAATTGTATGACATTTGAAAATTAGCAGAGGATGAGAAGTCAATTATATGTGTGACGATGAGTCATCTTAAAACACTATGTAGTAACCAGGAAATAAGATGCTGGGTGAAAGATATTGGTTGGTTTGAAGCTACAATCTCTGAAGACCTGTTTGCACTCCATTCCAGACTGAATTTTTCTTTTGCAAAAAATGAAATATGAGAGTTACAAACTATGGAATCCACATCTGTCAAATTCCCTGAAGTAATATAAAGCATTGATCCAGTTTCAAATATGTAATATATTGTTCATTTATGCATTGCTAATATCAATTTGCATTGTGAATAGTAGTTTGACGTAGTGATTGCAGTATATTTCTCCCTTTTATTTTACTTTATTGTATTTTGGAATTAAATATTCCTGATTTTATCATGTTTTTTCGCTTATGAAACTCTATCTGCATGGTGGTATTTGGGTGGTTGGGATTTTTAGTTATCGTGCTATTTCTATGTTGCAGTGTTAATGTATTTGTTGGGCCTCTAGAGGACAGAATGATGACAACTGGAATACATACAGTAGCAGATATTTTTTGCAATTGTTGTGGGCGGATCGTTGGCTGGAAATATGTAGGTCTCACTGCTTGAATCTGTTTTATAATATATTTCCAGATTTATCACTATACAACAGAATTGTTCGTTCAATTCATCACGCTTTTGGAGCTTTACTCCTGGCATGTTTGCAGGAGGCTGCCTATGAAAAGAGTCAAAAGTACAAGGAGGGAAAGTTCATCTTGGAACGGTAAAGCACATGTTTTTTCAAATTGAGTGATCTGGTGCTTATGGAAGTCTTTTTTCTCTTGGAAAAGGAATTTTGAGGTAGGAAAATTGTGTGCCCAATTCAACCATTGTCATTGGCTGGATTTTTGGACAGGGGAAGGATGGTCGATGGGGATGGCCGGAACTTCTTGGCCGACACTCCTGTAGTTGGTAGTGATGCAGATGATGTCTAGATACAGACAGACATGCTAGTTTGTTTTGCCTGTTGCCTTTAGCATGGTACTACAGGCATCAATTGAAGATTAGTCAGAATTAGTGTAAACAAACAATGGGTTCGAAGATCTATGCTTTCTGTCAGATATGGGTGGTGAACCCTGTTTTGTTTATCGTTGATTTCTTAGTCTGGAATACTGCCACTGTTATTTTAAAAATTTAAAAACTAATTTGAGAAAATTTATAGCTAAGAATCTCATTCATTCTAAATTTACAATTGGGTCTTAGACTCTGTTTGCTTGTTTGTTCACGTTAGCAAAAACCGACACTTGCTGATTTCTAAATACAACTTTGTGGACTTGGTAGGGTTTTTCATGCACTCGTTTAATTTTTTGAAAATTTTCTCAACAATATTTATAATGAAAAAATAAGTGAACATGGGTTCGAAAGGGAAGCAACAATAGTATGGGAAATGGGTACCAGGGATTATAGGGGTATTTAAGCCATGGGAAATGTGTACCAGGAATTACAGGGGTATTTAAGCCATTACCGGTATAGACTTTAGGGCCGTGGTGTTTTACGACTTAAGTTATGAGATGTAACGTAAATACAATCATAGGCAATGTAGTGTGTACCTCTAGAAAATGCAAGGGAAATGTATTTGGTATGTTGCAATCACGATTTATATTAAAATTCATTACAATAAAAGTTTGCAAGATGTATAAGTGGACGAGTCTAAAATTGGTAATCTATAGGTGTGCAGTAAGTCCAAATCTGTTGAAACAGTTCCATTTGCTGACCAAGATATAGTGAAATTTGGTCAGATACTTTGACGATTCCTGTACCTTTGTATTCTCGTGCAACACTTCTGAAAGAGTCCTAATCATGTGACTTGCTATGAACCCCCACCTAGGTATCTCTGCAATAGAACTCCTGTTTTCTTGAAATGCTAGATAATGAGATTTAGATGAACATTCATCATTATTTTAATAATTATTTTAGGTTGTTTGATTCGTTTGAGGAACAATGGTTTTCTCATCCATTAATTAACATCTTAATACTCATGAACCGCTTGCATGTGACCAAAGACGAAGTAAATTTTCAAGGACAAATCTTGAAGCTATGAAATTTTCGAACGTATGGTTGATTCTCAATTGATTCATAATAAACTTAATTATTAGCCAATTCATCAAATAGAGCCTTTAATTATAAAACTAAAGCGTTAAAAAGAAAAATGCAAGGGCCATCCTTGAATACGTTCAAGCCCTGATAATAAAGGCCATGCAATCTTGAGGGTAGCCGTTGTGATCTTGTTCACAACCGATCATAAATGGGGCATCGTTGCCTTAGGAGCGGATGTTTTCCAAGGTGTTGACAAGATGACTCTTTTCATTTTAAAAATAATATTTTAGCATTTAGATAATTAAAAATTAATATTTTAGAGCGCACAATTAAAAATGACAATTCATCATTAATCTGTTAAACATATAATCCATAAAAATCTTTGTGAAGGTACATCTTTTTGAACCTACTTCAAGATAAAAAGATCTGCGACCAGAGACAACATGTGCGGAACAAGCTGCAATTTTATGACCAGTCTGATTACATTTGAAATAGCTTTTATGGAAACCTTAATAATTTAAACATTGGATCCAAGTGTCCTGATAAGAATGAATTCTATCTTGAGGGATTTGTATGTTGTGTCTAGTTTGATGAATTTGCCCACACACTGCTGACTAGATATTGAATAAGACCAGGGTCTCATATCACCGAGAGGAGATTATACAGGCGAATCCAGAGTAGAAAGTTGGTAATAATCTCCTTAGCTGTGTCAAATAAAGGGATCCATCATGTCACGAGGAACCTTGGTTTCCCTTTGAACCATGACCCAAGCTCGAGAATATCATAAAAAAATCTAACTTTCATGATGAGCAGGTGTTCTCGAAGGCGTCGACAATGACGACTTTTTCTATTTTAAATTCTCCTTATTCCTTAAAAAGTATAGTTAGCAATGCTTACAATAAATATAAAATATAGCGATTGTTATAAGTGGAGGAAGATTTAAAAGATAATCAGATAATCTTCCAAAGTAGAGAAATGAATACATCAAAGAGAATCGAGTGAGTGCATCAAAGTGAAATGAATACATACAATCGAAGAATCGAGTGAGTGCATCAAAGTGAAATGAATACAATGCATTAAGCTTATTTGACTTAAAGTTTAGCTATCTAAGGTATAGGCGTATGTTATAATCTTTTGATAGAGTAGTTCATATAATTTCTCTTATCAAATTATGGTAACCATATTTACCCTCATAGAATTGCTAATGTTTGTTTATATTGATTATCAATTATATACATTAAGTTATGCCCATCACATAAGTTAATATTCTATTGTATTTCAATTTGAGCATTTTAAAATTTTAGTTATGATAAATTGATTTTACACTCAACAATCCTTGCAGGTTCTTTGTTAAATATTTATCTTTCGATTAATTGATAATAGACTCGCAAGATATAAGATGTAATGTTTGAATTCTTATTATGATTAAACGATCCAATTAACCAATGTTGGAGTTTTAGTGGTCAACTCACAAAAATGAATTTGAATATTGAAATCAAATCTTTGATTGAAAAGTATTGGCTTGATGATATAAGGTTATCATTTAATGTTAGAGATATTTTGAAACTAAGTGTGGGGTTCAAAATTCGTGATCCTCATCTAAAACACCTATTAGACACAATTTAAATTGAATTTTATAAAAACATTTAGATGATATAATGTTAGTTGGAAATATTACCATAAGTCAAAGATTATTTGAAAAATGTAAGCCTTGGCATGTGAAAATTAATAAGCAACAAATCTCTTGTTGTAAAAAGTATGTGCAATTTTGTTATTAATTATAATGTTTTTCGATATATGCATTGTATTTTGTAGACTAACATGCTTATGTAGGATTGTGGTATTGATATGCTATTTGAAACAATCAAGGAGCTTGTAGTAGGTTTATTTTGTGAAAGATCTAATGGACAATTATTTTATTTTGGTTCATGGATATCTACACAATGCACTAGTTGTGACAATTTTTAATTATTAGGAGAATGTATGCATGAGTATTGAAAATGAGTTTGGACAACAACTCGTCATTTAAGGATGGAAAAACAAGAAAGCGTGTCGATTTGATAAAAAAAAAAGCGTTTACATGCATTCATGTTATAATTTAAGAGTAAGATTGTACCAAAATGTAAAACTTTCGACATGTCAGATGGTTTGATGGTCAATTTTTTATAGACATGCAAATGATAGTATGGAGGATGATATAAATTTAAGAGAGAAATCTAGATGACATAACCTCCCATATGGTTAGATAATTGTGCGAGACAGTTCAAGAATGGTTGAATGTTTTATAGTTTAAGTAGGGCTCACATGGAAAACAATATCCAACATATATGGTGTGTTTTTTAAATTGGACATGGCAAAGGAAAACATGATGGAGTTGGTGCATGTGTTAAAATAATTTTTTCTAGAGAGCAATTCAAATTTGAGGTTAAAGTAAAATTTAAATATGCATGTGCAATTGTGGATTGAAGCAACACAAGATTATCTACTTGATCCAGCATATGACCTCTACAATTCAACGATTATTTTGGTTAATTTGCTGGTAAATAGATTTGTCACTATGATTGTTTCTATGACCCTGTTCACTCAAAGAGCAGTGACAAATGTTCCAACAATTGGAGAGACTATGGTAAAACCACAATCTTCCTTTGTGTTTGAGAGGGGCAACTCCCTTGTATGATAGGGGTTTTTGGGTTTTTTGTGTAATTTTGACCTGAAAGTACAAAAAGAAAGGAAAACCCCAATGGTAGACATACGAATACCAACTAAGATTTCACAATAAATAATGATTACAAAGGGGGTTTAAGCACAAGATAAGTTTTGATATGCAACTGTCATGAAATAAAGGAAACACATTTCAACATACCAAGAAACAAGTTGTCTTAGCATTTTCAAACCAAGATACCATATTGTGTTTCATTGATTACATATATCTTTGAATTGAAAATCAATAGATCACACAAATACATAAATGGATTACTAATTTAACATAAAATAAATTAGTAATAATAACTCATGAATACATTCAAGACATACAAACTCAATTTATTCTTCATTACTCTTTTGAAAATGTATAAGTTCACAAACCCTTAAGCACAAGTGTGAACATTAAAATTTTCAAAAAGTTTCTTTACAAAATTCAAAGTTCCTCTCCCTGTCTTGTCTCTTTTACATTACAAATAGCTTTGTATTTATAGGCTCATCGTGATAACTAATTAGTAACTACTTTTGTACTTTTTGAAAAAATAAAATAAGCTTTATTTTAGTTATAAATTTTATAACTTTTGCATAAATGAAACTTATTTTCCAACTTGATTACAAACACATAATCAAACACATGACATAAATCAACTTTTAGAAAAAAAAAAACATATAGAAACTTTGAACATCTGACTTAACTTACGAGTGTTGAGATATTTTATCTTTGCCCACTTTTTTAAGTGACCATTTCACCATCCCACGATCATATGCAAGACAATTTGTTTATGTGGAAGACAACTATTTCAATGACCATACCTTCTTTACATACTTTGGCACATTTGGATGAGGCATAATTGAGATAGAAATCAGCTCTAATGCATACACGATGATCATCGTCATATTGGAGAAACTTATCACAAAACTAGCATTGCAATGTATAGAACGCCTTCTTGACCAGTATCCTTTTATCAAACATCTCAAAAATAACGAATCGGACCTTCCACGTTTTGCATGCATATCGACTGTAGCATTTATGAATCATTGCATTTGCTTACTTTTAGCTTTTTCAACCAATTGGCATTGTGCTTGTCTTGGAACTGCAGCGATTCATGAAACAAAGATTCACCGAAGCTTTCTACCAAAGGATTCGCGTACTTTGCTATGCTTTCATATTCTGCATACCTTTCTAGATCCTTTTCAACATTTCTGTTTTGTAATCATTGCACTCCATTACGTGACAGTTTCATGATGCATTCTTGTTTATCTTCTAAAGGCTGTGAATCGAGCTATTGAGGAAATCATGGGCATGAAGTTCAACCACGGAACAAAGATCTTGATAGCTTCCTTGCAAAATCCATCGCCTGCATAAACTGTAATCATCGCCTCTTTGAGGTGTTATGCTTCTTGCATTTCAGACCGCGCTTCTTTAAGGCATTTTCTCAAACAGTTCAAGTGTAGTGTCTCTGTTTCCACATTTCTTTCGCATTCCAGCCAAAAACGTGATAAAGATCTCCTCTTTCCACACTTTGATGGAATGCTATAATCTGTCCCAAACCTCTTATTTCGGTACATCATTCTTTGTTGTTTAGTCACTAGTTTGCATATGTTCCAATTTTATTATTTTGTATTATTATTTAGAAGATATCCCAAAATTTAAATTCTTTTCAATTTGGGTTGGAAAAATTAGACTAAGCTCATCCAAATTCTAGGTGAAATACAAAACCTTAGTCATAGATTATATTCTATATTCTAATCTCCTAATAATCTTCAGTAAAAGCAGCAAAACAAATACTATTATATCACCAAAATGTAAATTACTCTTTTGTGTATGAGAGATAAAAATTAGTGTTAATAATTTTCTCTTTCATTTTCCAAAATACCACTTTTTAATGTGTAAATTTAATAAACAAATATTCCTCCAACAAATATGTGATGTGGGATGTTTATTATTTTATTTAAAATAATAATATCAAAATGTGTATTTAATTATAATTATAATTTTTTTTTTTTTTTTTGATTGTGCACCGCGGAATCTAGCGAATTTGGTCTGCAGCGAACGGAGCGAAAATTTTATGCCCTCCTTTCAAAATTTCCCGGCGTCGGAAGGGAGGCCTGCAAAGCTGGCCACCGGCATGGTGGCGTCATCAGGAGGCTGTGATGCGGACGGCAGCTGCCAGCTGGGAGCTTCCGTGCAACCTCCTGTATTTGGTGATGTTTCCCAAACCCCACTCAGCGATACTTACATGAGCGAAGTTAATTTTTCTTGCAGCAACCCTGTTCCCAACAACGCTCCTCCTGAAGCTTTTTCAGCAGGCGTTAATGGCCCTCCTCCTCATTCTAACCCGCCCAGCTCTCGACCCAAGTCCTTCTCTGAGGCTGTGGCTCGTTCCTCTGACGTAAGTTCAAAGGCCAGGTTTGATTTCGCCAACCCCTGCTCCGATGAAACCGCCAACGAAGGTAAGACACCCTCGGCTTCCAATGGTTCTTTTGCTGTTATTCCTAATCCAGAAATGTTGGATGAGATAGTTAAAGAGAAAGATAGATTAAGGAATTCTGCTATATTTTTTTCTGCTGTTGAATTAGATAAGTGCCCTCCACGCAAATTCATGGATGACTGGTTTCACAATTTTTGGAATAACAAACTAGGGTTTCATATTTCTTTTTGCCGGCAAATTCAAAAAGGATTGTATGTGATTTTTTTCATTAATCCTGATGCTCAGAAAGAAGTTCTTAAAAGGCAGTATTGGTCTGTGGGTTCTACCTCATTTAGGGCTTTGGCTTGGTCACCGGAAGCGGTGCACGATGAAGTTTTAGCCCTCTCTGCACCAAGATGGATCCTTGTTAAAAACATTCCTCCGTTTCTTTGGCGTTTTTTGCCCCATTTGATGGAACCTCTAGGGAAAACTATAAGGATGGATGATTCGATGAGATTAGTTCCCCACATGGATGCTCGAATGTTGATTTCCCTCCTTCCTGGGAAAGAAATCCCTGCTAATATTTCGGTCAATATTCTCAACGAATCCTATGTTTGCCCATTAGAAGTCCTCGGCGGGCTAAATGCATGCTTCCTCTGTAGAAAGGAGGGGCATTTGCGTAAAGACTGCCCTATCATTCGAAAAAAACCTGCTAAGATCCCTAACCCATCGAACCCTAATCCCCCGATCAAGACTTCCAACTCTACTCTCGCTCCTGACCTGGTTAAATCGTTATCACCTGAACCCACCCCCGTTAATCCTATCCCCGTTTCCGCTCCGATTGTTCCTCAAGCCCAGAAAAATCCCTCTATGAGTTTGACAATTGATCTTAACTCTGATGATGGGTTTGTGGTGGTTCGAGATAGAAAAAAGCGGAAAAGTAATTATTCTAGTCCTAAAAACTCTACGGGCCCTCAAAGATCTCTGGCTCATAATATTACTACGAACTCTAATAATGTAGCTAAAAATACTAATGAGAATTCTTTTAACATTTTGCAAAATAGTATGATCCTTCAAAATGAGGCCGCTGATGGTCAAAACCTTCCCAAAGCCCCCTCTCAGAAATTACCGCAAAAGGTCTTCAAAGAAATCGAGGATGACTTTGACCTCGAAGTTATTCCAGCCATGCCAATTCCTGGTAATTCCTCTGCTATACCATCCATGGAAATCGAACATCAGTCTGAACTCGGTAATGTAGCTGGAGCTAATGCCCTTACGGCTACACGAAGAGGTAGGCTTCCTGGGCAGGAATCAGGAGAGATCTCTGAGTCAGCCTCACCTTCAGCAGGGCTTACTGTGTGTTCCAACCCTAACTCTGTTTCCAAATGAATTGCTTATCCTGGAATGTTAGGGGGCTTGAGTCTCCTGATAGAAAGTTTGTTATTAAACATTTAATTAATTCGTTTCAGTCTATAGATTTTCTTATGATGCAAGAAATTAAGGCTACTGGATTCATGCTTGAATCTAATCTCAAATTCATATGGAAAGATGCCATTAAATTGTTTACTAAGCATGATAGGGGAAGAGGTGGTATTGCCCTTCTTATTAACCCTAAATGGGAAAAGTACATCTCTGAGAATGGTTGTTCCCCTTGTCAGAGAGCTGTCTGGTGTACTTTCCAACAAGATGATTATTGTTTTGGCATTTGCTCTATATATGCCTCGAATGACCCTAAAGAAAGATGTGATTTGTGGGATTGGTTGAGTTTTCTTCCTGATATACCTTGGTTCTTTGGAGGTGATTTTAACATGATTGAGTCTCAGGATGATAAGACTGGGGGCAACCCCTTCCACTGGAAAGATAAGGAGAAGTTCCACTGGAACAATTTCTTAAACTCTAAATATCTTTTTGATCCTATTGCGGGTAATAGGAATGATAACCCTGGTATTTGGCACACTTGGTGCAATTTCCAGCAAGGCCAGGCTAGAATTTACTCTAGGCTTGATCGTTTTTATGCTGATAAACATTTTTTCTCTTTCCCCCCTGATAGGTTTGGTAATATTGTCCAGGTTACTGCCACTACTTTGTCTGATCATCACCCTATTTTCACCAGGGTCAATTTTATCAAGGTCCCCCTTCACAATAAGGTCTCCTCTCATAAGTTTATATTGAACTCTAGCCTTCTTAAGGATGAAGATGTCCTTGCGGCCATCCAAATCATTAGAGGCATCAATAAAGTTAATCTTCCGCATTTATCTAACCTGGATAGATGGAACCTCAACCTTCCTGCTTGGAAGTGCTTCCTTCAAACTATTGGCCAAAAGAGGGCTAAAGATTATAGGTTTGTCGAGAAGCAGCTGAGCAATGATCTCCAGAGTGCTGAAAGCAGTATTCAAGAGAACTCTTCAAATTTTGATCTCCTGTCTCAAGTTATGGTGGCTAAGGACGCTCTTAGAAAGCATCAAGAGGTTAAGATTCGGGGGGCTAAAATCAGATCTAGAGCTCATTGGCTCCAATTCGGAGATCGGGGTTCTAAATTCTTTTTCAATCTCCTTAAACATAAACGATGTAAAGAATCCATTGATAAGATCTCAGTTGATAATCAGGATATTTCTGATCCTGAGGTTATCACTCAAGCTTTTGCTGATTATTATAAGACTCTTTTCACCTCTGAGGACTCCAAGGAGGCTGAAGATAACAGGAACAAGTGTAAGCCTTTAATCCCTATTAAGTTGGATGCTAATGATGTCTCTTACCTATCTAATCCTATTTCTCTTGAGGAAATTGAGACTGCTATTAAGGCTCTCAGTAATGACAAGGCCCCTGGCCCGGATGGGTTTCCTATTGAGTTTTATAAAGCCAACATAAGTTGGATTATTAAAGACCTTCATGATATTTATACTGAAGCTATCTCCAATGGTACTCTGGGCCCAACTATTAACAGTGGTATCATTAAACTCCTCCCTAAGGATGGTGATAAGGCTCTCATCAAAAATTGGAGGCCTATTACTCTTTTGAATGTCTCCTATAAGATTCTTGCCAAAATTTTGGCTCTCAGGTTAGTTGATATCCTCCCTAAATTTGTTTGCGACACCCAAACTGGCTTCATCAAGGGTAGGTACATCCTTGAGAACCTGATTACCAGTTGGGAAGCCATGGATTGGGCCAGATGTTCTCATCAAGATTCTGCCATGCTCCTTCTTGATTTTGAAAAAGCTTACGATAGAATAGAATGGAAGTTTATTATTATGATGATGGAAGCTTTTGGATTCCCCCCATTTTTTTGTAATGCTGTCCAGGTTCTTCTCAAAGATGCCTCTGCTCAGGTTGAAGTTAACAGTTTGCTGTCGACCCCCTTCCGTCTTAAGTGCTCCATTAGACAGGGTTGCCCATTAGCCCCTGCCCTCTTTGTCATTGCCTCAGAAGCTCTTTTCTATATTCTCAGGGATAACTCTCTTTCCCCTAAAGTCAGAGGTCTGTATCTCCCCAATGATGATGAGCTTATTAATTGTCAGTTTGCTGATGACACTGCTCTTTTTTTTGAACTTGCTGAAAGTAATTTCAAGATCCTTCAAGGTAAGCTGGATTTTTTTTGTTCTATTTCTGGTGCTTGCATTTCCCAAGCTAAGTCCATCTGTCTGGGTTGGCATGAACAACCTCCTGACTGGTTTTCCAATTATAGTTTCCAATGGGGGGGGCCCAATAAGATTGTTAAATACCTGGGCATCCCCTTTTCTGTTGAACCTGCTCTCAAGGACATGTGGTCTTGGATTAAGGACAAAATTCATAAGAAGCTCAATAAATGGCATAATAGAGCCCTCTCACTGGCTGGCAGAATTCAGGTTTGTCAGAAGATTCTATCCTCATACAGTATATACTACTATTTTGCTTGGTTATTCAATGATTATCAGATTCTTGAAATTCAAAAGGCTGTCAGACAATTTCTTTGGTCTGACGGTAAAGGTAACAAAAAGTTGCATGCGGTTAAATGGGAATGGTGCCATACCGACAAGATCCTTGGGGGGTTGGGGCTTAAGGACCTCAAAATCCAAGGCATCGCCCTTTCTGCCAAATGGATTTTTCACTCCTTGGAGGGTAACAGTCCTTGGAAGGTGCTTATTAGACATAACATTGAAAGAGGTTGTCCCAAGAAAGCTAAATCTTGGAAAAACCTCCCCTTTAGTGACCTCCTTATTGGTTGTTTCCCTGTCATCGTCCAAGGTTCTGTGGTGTTTAAATCTATTTGGAAGGCATGGGACCATGTCAGGGAATTTATCACCAACAAGGACTGTTACAGTAAAAATGGGCTCCATGGTGAAAGATCCATTTGGTGGAATCTTCACCTTAATGGCAAGCCCCTTGCCCTGTCCCAAGGATGCTCTGCCAGGTCTTGGGCTAAGAAAGGGTTAAATCAATTTATTGATCTCTTTGAACAAGATTGCCTTACTCCGTGGGATGAGCTTAAAAGGAAGTATGACATCCCTGATTCTCAAAAGAAGACCTACAATATGATTATTCAAGCCTCTAAGGATCTGCCCAATGTCTGCTTTGTTGACTCTCATAGGCATCTTAAATGTAAATGGCCTGATGGAATTGTTATGACTAGCCTTAAAGCCAAAAATATTTACAGAGTTATTGATCAAAATAAAGATATCATTCTGCATGTTAACAATGTTTGGTACTCCTCTTTTGACTCTAATGTTTGGAAAAAATATTTTGATTACTTATGGAAATCTCCTATTGAGCCAAAAATTAAATGTTTTAAATGGCTTGTTATGTTGGATAGGCTTCCTGTTAAAAGGTTTCATGTTGATTCTGATATATGTAGCCTATGCAGGCTTCCTGATACGGGTAGACACATTCTTTTTGACTGTATTTTTGCTAAAGAGATTTGGAAAATGTTTGGTGTTATTTACCCTATTAATGTTTCTATTATTGACATTGTTACCGGTCATATTACTGGTCTTCATAAGGATGCAAATCTTTTTTGGAGTATGTTGTCTTCTAACATCCTCTGGCAGATCTGGAAATGCAGGAACGAGGAGAGGTACCAAGGTAAGCCAAGGGTTCTTATTGAGTTTTTCCGGAAACTCACGCATTTTAAAATTTTCTTGCAGGTTCAGGCCACTATGTTGATTGAGAAAGACAAGCTGAAGAGATTCCTGGAAGATGGAACTGCTACCTTCTTCTACTATGAGCTGAAACATGGTTACCTTTGGAGAAGAACGTTGGACGACTTGCATGCCTTTGAGCAGGCGTGTAAAAGACTGCACAGGGAGATCAGTAATATTGGTAATGCCAGAAAAGATGAGTTGTTCATGTTGAATCAAATTCAAGAGCGCAAAAACATAGTCTGGATGGAGGGTCCGCTTGGCTGGATTGCTTGGATGGATGTTCATTCTGAAGTTCTTCATTAGTTGGATGTTCCACCTTTTTTGATGTTGTTATACTGTTGTTTCTCCGCTGTTGTACATTTGATGCTGTTGTATATTTGATACTCTGCTGTCAGTTGGAGGCTTGGCCTCCTTGTTGATACTCTGATATTCTTCGTTTATATTTGTTGATCCTCTTATATTTAATAGAAAAATATCTTAAATGTATAAATCTAAATAACTCTTTAAATATATGTATTTTTAAATGAGTTGTTTTATTTAATTTATCATGTTGTTTATTTAATATTAAGGTTATTTTATTTTATATATTTAATGTTGTTTGTTTTTTTGTTAGTTATAACATGTTTTGCTTTCATTATAGGTGAGATCTCTTGTATGTATTTGTCTTTTATTAAGTGTATGTCTTTTTCTTTTTTTTGAAAATATTTTAAAAAGATTATTAAATGTAGTAAATGTATATTGGATACTTTTATATCAATTTCTTATTGTTAGGGTTTCAAGCATATCCGAAGCAAATATGAACTAACAGTTATATGCAGATTTAAATACAAAAGATAAAGAAATAAAATAGGACACAAATAACACAAAGATTTAACGTGGTTCACCCAGAATGGGTTACGTCCACCATACACAGTCGTCCAATCTTTCTTATTATCCAGCAAAAATAGTACATCAACCTTACAATGCTTTAAGCATCCCAGTCGCTTATAACATGCGTTTTTAGGGCAACAAACAAAGTCGGTCTTTTTAGGGTTTTATTACAATGTCGGTTTTCATCAACGAAAAATGATTATTTTTTTTTTCTCTGGCGAGGATATGTGCTGTGTACAGTACTTTGCTAATCAGTCGCCACATTTCAACAATCTCCCACTTGGAGACTGATTAAGCTCCACACCGAACAATCTCCCACTTAGAGACTGATACTACACGACACCACTATATATGCAGCATCCGCTGCATAAAATACTAGGACTCGATTGGTATAAATTCCACAATTATCAATCAAGAAGACCAACAAAAACTGATGAAGAAATCAGCTTCTCTTGTGGAACTGCCTTCGTGAACATATCGATAGGATTCTCACTTGTGTGAATCTTCTCAAGCCGTAACTGACCCTCCTCCAAAACAGTCCGGATGAAGAGGTACCTGAGCTGAATGTGCTTTGTCCTTGAATGAAAAGCAGAGTTCTTTGCAAGATGAATGGCACTCTGGCTATCAGTATACAATGGGCTATCCTCTTGTGTCTGACCCAATTCCTCCAGAAAACATTGCAACCAAATCATCTCCTTGCTGCCTTCTGTAGCAGCAACATATTCAGCTTCAGTGGTTGAAAGTGCAACAACTTTTTGCAGCCTAGAAATCCAATTGACTGCAGTTCCCTCTATAGTAAAAACATACCCTGTAGTACTCCTCCGTGAATCAATATCACTCGCCAGATTAGAGTCAACAAATCCACTCAGAGCAGCATTAGATCCTTTGAAACATAATGCCGTCATAGTAGTTCTTTTCAAATACCGAAGAATCCATTTCACAACATTCCAATGTTCCATACCCGGATTACTCATAAACCTGCTCACAACTCCCACTACATGTGCAATATCTGGCCTTGTACATACCATTGCATACATCAGACTGCCAACAACTGATGAATATGGGATGTTAGACATTTTATTAACCTCTTCTTGTGCCTTTGGGCACATCTCCTTAGTCAATTTGAAATGACTAGCCAAAGGTGTACTAATTGCTTTTGCATCCTGCATGTTACTTCTTTTCAACACCTTCTTTATATACTCACTTTGGGACAAATTCAAGGTTCTATTTTTCCTGTCCCGTGTAATCCTCATACCGAGAATTTGCTTAGCTATACTCAAATCCTTCATAGCAAATGACTTGGCTAATTTTTGTTTAAGATCATTTATATGTTGCATGTTAGACCCAACAACAAGCATGTCATCAACATAAAACAACAGGATAATATAACTGCCATTATCAAATCTCTTAAAATATACACAATGATCAGAATGACATCTATGATAACCGTGTTCAGCCATGAAACTATCAAATTTTAAATACCATTGTTGGGGTGCTTGCTTTAGGCCATACAGACTTTTCTTCAACCTGCACACCAAGTTCTCCTTACCTTTGATCTCATATCCCTGTGGTTGCAACATGTAAATTTCCTCCTCCAAATCTCCATGGAGAAAAGCTGTTTTGACATCTAATTGTTCAAGATGTAAATCATGTGCAGCCACAAGACTAAGTACAGTTCTAATTGAAGTCATTTTTATAACTAGAGAAAATATTTCATCATAATCTATACCCTTTTTCTGTGTAAAACCTTTTACCACAAGTTTGACCTTATATCTTTTCTGACGTCCTTCCTCCTCCTTCAGCCGATAAACCCATTTGTTAGGCAAGACTCTTTTTTCTGTAGGTAAAGGGACTAAGTCCCAAGTCTTATTTTTTATCAAGGAGTCCATCTCCTCTTTCATGCCTAGCTCCCATGTTGTTTGGCATCTATCTGCATTGTTTCTTCATATTCTTCTGGTTCACCAAAATCCATTAATAAAATAGAATACAAAGAAGGAGAAAATCTTTCAGGGGGTCTACTTGTCCTCGTAGAATGTCTAACACTTGCAGGAGTTTGTGAGACAATCTGTTGTTGCTGAGCATCACGTACCTGTGGCATTTCATTTTCAGGAATCTCATTTAACACCACATATTCTTGTTTGTCCTGTTCATGCTTCTTTTCCTGCATCTGTTCTTTATACATAACCTTCTCATTGAATATAACATCTATATTTCTAATTATTTTCTTATTTTCAAAATCTCATAACCGATAGCCATATTCATCTATCCCATATCCAATGAAGGTACATTTCTGAGATTTAGCATCAAGCTTGGTTCTGTTTTCTTTATCAACATGGACAAAAGCTTCGCAACCAAAAGTTTTTAGAAAAATATAATTTATCTTTTTACTAGTCCATGCCTCCTTTGGAATACCACCATCCAATGGGGTTGAAGGTCCTCTATTCATCAAATAGACAACAGTATGTATAACATTTGCCCAAAAATGTAAGAGCAATCCGACATGTAATCTCATGCTCCTCGCGCATTCCATGATAGTCCTATTCATTCTCTCTGACACACCATTTTCCTGTGGAGTTCCTGGAACTGTCTTATGCTTTCGAATCCCATTTAAGGAGCAATAATCTTCAAATGCTTTCGAATACTCTGCGTCCATCCCTGCATCCTCTACCTCTGGCCACATGTCCCATGGTAATGGCATCATCTCTGCCAGCTGTGTCACGGCCTGATCATATGATAACAGCGGCCCGAACTGTACCTGATCTCTGACTGTATGGGCATACATGCCCGAGCCTCGTGGCATCCGCTGAATCCTGCCAAACTGTCTGCATACCCTGTCAACAAGCTGCCTCTCCAGAATATAGGGCGTCCGCCCAATCAGATACCTGCTCCTGAATGCATAGGGTAGCTCCAATGCGTCGTCATTCCACTCCTCGCACCCCAGGTACGGCCTCCAGATAACCATGTCTATGTCATCTATGACGCGCCTCCAATGCTCCAATCTACCAATCCGAGGCTGGGATGTGATCATGTCGTACAAATGCACGAAGCTCCGTCCCTGCCCTCTGCCTCTGAAGTGGATCGACCGTGTGATCGGCAGGTGCTCATATGCCCACACCTGAAGGAGAGTCACTCCGCAGCCCAAGCCCACTGATCCGTGGTACACAAACTGATGCAGCTCATAGTACAAATGTGCCAGGACACATGGCCCCCATGCATACCTGGTGTGCTCTATCATCAGTGTCTCTAATGCCCCTCCCCAGCCAACTACCAATCCCCGTGTGGCTCTGTCCAGACACAAATACCCACTGATAGCTCCCCCAATAACAGCCGGCAATGCTAAACCTGTGGCAGTCATGGTATCCCAGGCTACGTGACCTGCTCGCATCTCCAACCCGGGATCCTGAAACACCCGTCTCAATGCCTCCCTGTCACTGTCACGATCGTATGGAATCAACTCTCCATCGATCGGGATATGCAGTATCCTGTACACATCCTTCAATATCACTGTCATCTCACCCATCGGCAGGTGAAACGTGCACGTCTCAGAGTGCCATCTCTCAGCCAACGCAGTCAGCAACCCCATGTTTGCCCGAAACTCGGGCACATAGAGCACATGTGTGAGACCCATCTCCTCAATGGAAATCATGTCCTGAATCGACAACTCTGGTCGCAACCTTTGAGTCGATGGGAATCTCTCCCGTGACTCCAACATAGGCAAATACTCCTGCAGTCAACCAATCAATCTTGTCAGTTATCGTGGCATTCACTGTTTATCACAAAATGCTACTTGCTACCTAAATGCATACGCTTACCTATCCTAGTGACACTCACTGTTCATCACAAAGTGTTGCTATCTATCCTAGTAGTACTCCCTGTTCATCACAAAGTACTACGTGTGTGACACTCACTGTTCATCACAAAGTGTCACTCACATTCGCACTCCCTGTTCATCACAAAGTGCTGCCTATCTTGGTACTCCCTGTTCATCACAAAGTGCCTTGATCTATCCTAGTCTTCCTAGAGGACCTGCTTGAGTGTATCCTCTCAGCAGCTTATCCAATCGACAGCGTATGTTCATCACAGAACTGCCGATTTGACCTAAAAGACTTAACTTATGCATTTTGACACATAAACGCGCTTTTAACACACAAACGCGCTTTTCACTCCTAAACGCGCTTATATACTGCACAAACGCGCTTCTGCAACATAGACGCGTTTTCTGAACACAAACGTGCCTATACCATGCACAAACGCGACCAGGGAACACAGACGTCTCTATATGACATAAACGCTCCTACAAAGCACAGACGCTTCTATATTTCACAAACGCGTCCGTATTCAGCACAAACGCGGTTCCAGGCACAGACGCGCCTGGACCCGACACAGACGCGCTTGTCCGACATAGACGCGCCTGACACCGACACAGACGCGGTTGCGCGTTTTTGCATATTTTAACTACCCTATTCCTAGCGCATTTATTGCTACTAAACATGCATTTATGACAAAACTTGAAATGCGTGAGAGTACGAGGAGGTTTTCGGGTACTTACCGGCTCTCCTGCATCTGCTGGTCGCTGGAATCGGCAAACGCGATCGAATCTATGAATGAAAGCCATCGCTGCTGACTGCTGCTGCTCTTTTCTCGCTCTGCACTGTGATCTCGTAAGGGTGTGGATGACAATGAGGATATCTTTTGCCCGTGGTCTATCTTATAGCCTAGCCTAGCCCTCGTCTTCCTTTCCCGAGTCAGTCTCTCTCATCCCGTGACTCTGTCACTTTATCCGGTCAGTCCATTCTAGCCTTTCTTTCTTATCGAGAGATTGTCTGCAATCTTTTCAGACATTTTCATCCAATCTCTCGAGGGGGCATATCATTCCCATTCTGGGGCAACTTTGTATCAGTTCATCTTATCTTCTTTGAAACAACGCGACAAGCCGCATTGTCTCAAAGAGGGGCAAAATGTAGACACTCAAAATTGTCATGTCTAATTAAATAAATATTTTATTTATTTAATTATCTAAGCCTAATTCTTCTATTAATTAAATAAATTTTTATTTATTTAATTAATTCATTTATCCTCTTCTAGCCTTATTTCTCATTTAAATAAATACATTTATTTATTTAAATTATCCCTTTCCTAAATTAAATAAATATTTTATTTATTTAATTGTCCTACTTCTTCTATTAATTAAATAAATCTTTATTTATTTAATTAATTCATTAGCTTTTTCTACACATGACACATGTCATTCATCTCTTAAATCCTACACTACCTACCCCTTTCATTATTTTGGTATTTCTTATACCTACCCTCTAATCCTAGCTGACCTCTCTTTTTACACCTCTCAATCTTAACCCTCCATTTCCTATTGTGTCTTCTATTTAAGGAGATGCCTTCTTCATTATCAAACTCTAATCAAGCATTCTAATGACACATGCTAATGATCTTTCATGCAACTTGACTACACTAAGATCCTACTTGCAACCACATTCCGTTCTTTGTTGAGCTCTTGTGCATATAAAAATCTGAGAGCAAATATATCAAGCAAGATCAAAGGAGATAGGAAGAATGGAGATCAAAACCCTATTGGACATGTGATGGTATAATCTTTGTGATTTTGAGTTATTTACATTGTCTTAGGTTATCTTCATATGTTATGGTGGATCTTTGTTCATTGATAGGCTAGGGTTTAGTGGTTGGATTCATTTTAGCCTTTCAATATTGTTATTATTGTTATCCATTTTCACCATAAACATTTTGGCACGCCCGGTGGATGACAATGAGGATGTCTTTTGCCCGTGGTCTATCTTATAGCCTACCCTAGCCCTCGCCCTCATTTCCCGAGTCAGTATTCTTCTTCCCGTGAC
The DNA here is from genome assembly GCF_030272615.1 of Cryptomeria japonica. Lineage (NCBI taxonomy): Eukaryota > Viridiplantae > Streptophyta > Pinopsida > Cupressales > Cupressaceae > Cryptomeria > Cryptomeria japonica. Next base: position 462,660,970 of record NC_081407.1, on the reverse strand, counting down.
TTTGTCACTTTATCTGATCAGTCCATTCTATCCCGTCTTTCTTATCGAGAGATTGTCTGCAATCTTTTCAGACATTTTCATCCAATCTCTCGAGGGGGCATATCATTCCCATTCTGGGGCAACTCTGTATCAGTTCATCTTATCTTCTTTGAAACAACGCGACAAGCCGCATTGTCTCAAAGAGGGGCAAAATGTAGACACTCAAAATTGTCATGTCTAATTAAATAAATATTTTATTTATTTAATTATCTAAGCCTAATTCTTCTATTAATTAAATAAATTTTTATTTATTTAATTAATTCATTTATCCTCTTCTAGCCTTATTTCTCATTTAAATAAATACATTTATTTATTTAAATTATCCCTTTCCTAAATTAAATAAATATTTTATTTATTTAATTGTCCTACTTCTTCTATTAATTAAATAAATCTTTATTTATTTAATTAATTCATTAGCTTTTTCTACACATGACACATGTCATTCATCTCTTAATTCCTACACTACCTACCCCTTTCATTATTTTGGTATTTCTTATACCTACCCTCTAATCCTCTACACGTTGAAGCCTTCATACATAAACACCGAATAAAGCGAGTCCTGATAGATGGAGGAGCAGGTCTTAATATTTGTATCTTGAGTACCATCAGACAATTGGGATATTCTGACAAAGCTGTGAATTCTACAAACCAAATCACCATTAAGGCTTATGATGATGAAGAGCGCTCGTCCAAGGGCACAGTCACCTTACCGCTAAGAATAGGGCCAGTCACAAAGGATGTGGTTTGTCAAGTCCTAGATCTTGATCTCACATACAACATATTGTTAGGACGTCCTTGGATTCATGAAATGAGGGCAGTCCCATCAACATACTATCAGTGCATTAAGTTTCCTCACAATGGAGTTGAAGTGACCGTCAATGGTGATCCAAATCCATTCATATATTGTAATAACTTGAGGTCACATACTGAAACTATCATTCCCAGTAATCGTGAGGCTACTCCTTCTTCGGCATACATTGATCCTGAGTCATTAAAACCCTCGACATCCAAACAAGGTGAACTTAGAGGCAAGTTTCAAGAAAAAGGCATGGGAGAATACACTCTGAATCAGACAATGTTTTTACGACAAGTCATGACCTCTCCCAAGGAATATGGGAGGCCACATCCTAACAAGAAAATCTCCATCATGATGCTCAAATGGGATCCTACCATCTTTCAAAAATGGGGTGAACTAGAAGAAGAAAATTTATATAAAATGCTCTATAAGGACGTTGAAGAGGACACACATGATCAGATTATTATACCCTGTGAGAACTATGGCAAAGGCTTCAAAATTTTGCAAAGATTCGGGTATGGTGGAAAAAGCCCTCTCGGACTACGCAAAGAAGGCATCATGGAACCCTTACAACCTGAGCTAACTACAAGAAGAGAACGCTCCAAGGGGCTTGGTTTTCTGAATCCCAGACTACACAATAAAAGAACAAAAGAGGTATGGCGAATCAAAGTTGCCGAAGTTCAACAAGAGGATTATTCTTCCACAGATTCTAATGAGTGGGAGTGGGGTTCAGACAAATCCTCCAGTGACTATGAGCTCACTGAAACATTCAGAGAGCCAGATGAACCCATAGAGGAGGAGGAATTTTACAAAAAATTCAGAGTTGGCCAAAAACCAACCCATAAGGATCCCGCACAAGCTTCGTTTCAAGGCCCTAGGTCAAGATCACATAGGATGAGGACACCTGTCCCTGAGGGTGCTACTAGTGATGACAATTTGGATTCACTCACGATCGAAACTGATAAGGAGAGTGCCATCGATGACCTTGACGATTATCTTGACATACCTGAATATAACCACATCTTCACTATTAGCCTTGCAAACTCTAAAAGAACTAATGACCTTCCCCTTGTTCATCCTCAACTCATTGACTGGGATCATGAAGGACCAGCACAATTTCATACATTTCAAAATGACGAAGCTATTATCGACTACCTTGGCATTCGAGATGATCTTCCCCCTGGAGACCACAAAGCAGGATATGCCATAGAGCTCAACAACATAGCATACTTTGGTGAGGGTGTCGGGCCTTCTAGTCGCAAAAATGTGAAAATAAAAACAAAACAAGGGTCTTATGGCGAAAACCACACTGTGGCGCTATCTGACTCCAAAAAAGTAAAAAGAAAGGACGTATCTGAGGGTGAAAACCTCTCTGAGGCGCCCGAAGATGGAAGGCTCGACATTCTCCCAGCATCCTACGAGGAAAAATCATCCATGTTGGTAGAGGAGACTATAAAGACAAACATTGGTACAGCAGAGGTTCCACACAACATATTTTTGGCTCAATCATTGACAGAGGCTGAGAGAGCAAAATTCATAAGCTTCTTTAAGGGACGACAAATCAACTTCGCATGGTCATACGCTGATATGCCTGGACTGGATCCGGATTTGGTTATGCATCATTTGACAGTCAAACCGGGGGCAAAACCAGTAAAGCAGAAATTAAGGAAAATGCATCCACAAGTGGCATTGCTAGTCAAGGCAGAGCTGGAGAAATTACTGGATGTTGGATTCATACGCCCAATTGATTATCCTGAATGGATTTTCAATTTAGTACCTGTCAGCAAACCGGATCGCAGCATCCGAATATGTACAGACTTCAGAGATATCAACAAGGCTTGTCCAAAGGACGATTTCCCATTACCAAACATTGACTTGATCGTTGATCTCACAACAGGTCATGAAATGCTATCTTTAATGGACGGATTTTCTGGATATAATCAAATCAGAATTGCACCTGAAGATCAACATAAAACATCATTCACTTGTCCATGGGGAACCTTCTGTTGGAATGTCATGCCCTTTGGACTGAAAAATGCAGGTGCCACATATCAAAGAGCGATGACTACTATCTTTCATGATCTCATGCACATAACAGTGGAAGATTATGTTGACGATCTTTTGGGAAAATCAATAGACAGAGATACACACTTGAACATCCTTTCAGTTGTCTTTGATCGGCTGGAAAAATATAAGGTAAGACTAAATCCAAAGAAATGCGTCTTTGGAGTAACCTCCGGGAAGCTCCTAGGATTCATTGTGTCTAAAAGAGGAATAGAAGCTGATCCAGCGAAAGTCAAGGCTATCTTGGAAATGCCGCCACCCAAGAATATTAGTCAACTTCGATCTTTACAAGGGAGACTCCAGTCCATACGAAGATTCATAGCACAACTTGCAGATAAGTGTAACCCTTTCCAGCACCTGCTACACAAAAACATCAAGTTCAAATGGGATGAGAACTGTCAACAGGCTTTTCAGGCGCTCAAAGACTATCTTTTGAACCCGCCAGTTTTGATGCCACCAATTCCAGATCAACCATTGCTACTTTACATATCAGCTACTCCGACAGCACTGGGGGCACTCCTAGCACAGCAAATACCTGACGGCAAGGAAAAAGCAGTCTACTATATCAGTCGCACATTGGTGGGATATGAGCTGAACTACACACCAATTGAGCGTGCATGTGGTCTTTGCTTCACAAAAATTACGACATTATATGCTCACTCACAAGACTAAGTTGATTGCCAGAATCGATCCACTAAAATATCTTCTCAACAAAGCTACACTTACTGGGCGGCTGGCCAAGTGGGTAATGATTTTGAGTGAATTCGACATTGAATATGTGGACAGAAAAGCTATAAAAGGACAAGCAATTGCAGATCAACTGGCAGATGCTCCCATGATAGATGATGCTCCTCTATAGTCATAATTTTCAGATGAGTCCATTCTAACAATATCACCTGCAAAGCCATGGCAATTATATTTTGACGGCTCATACACACAACACGGGGCAGGAGCGAGTATACTCTTTATAACTCCTCAAGGCGATTCTATACCAAAATCATACTGTAGACACCTAAAATTGTCATGTCTAATTAAATAAATATTTTATTTATTTAATTATCTAAGCCTAATTCTTCTATTAATTAAATAAATCTTTATTTATTTAATTAATTCATTTATCCTCTTCTAGCCTTATTTCTCATTTAAATAAATACATTTATTTATTTAAATTATCCCTTTCCTAAATTAAATAAATATTTTATTTATTTAATTGTCCTACTTCTTCTATTAATTAAATAAATCTTTATTTATTTAATTAATTCATTATCTTTTTCTACACATGACACATGTCATTCATCTCTTAATTTCTACATTACCTACCTCTTTCATTATTTTGGTATTTCTTATACCTACCCTCTAATCCTAGCCGACCTCCTTTTTTACACCTCTCAATCTTAACCCTCCATTTCATATTGTGTCTTCTATTTAAGGAGATGCTTTCTTCATTGTAAAACCCTAACTACTTGATCAATTGACTACACTACAATTCTACTTGCAACCACATTCCGTTCTTTGTTGAGCTCTTGTGCATACAAAAATCTGAGAGCAAGCATATCAAACAAGATCAATGGAGATAGGAAGAATGGAGATCAAAACCCTAGTGGACATGTGATGGTATAATCTTTGTGATTTTGAGTTATTTGCATTGTCTTAGGTTATCTTCATATGTTATGGTGGATCTTTGTTCATTGTTAGGCTAGAGTTTAGTGGTTGAATCCATTTTAGTCTTTCAATATTGTTGTTATTTGCTATCCATTTTCACCATATACATTTTGGCACGCCCGGTGGGACTCTTGTCCCTTTGCATTTAACATTTTTGTTGCAGATTTTGCATTTTTGAAGTTGCAGATCGGACGATTTCGACGACATTTTAGGTTTTTTCCGCGTCTGCGAGTGTTCGGATCGCGTTTTTGTATTTCAGAGGCATCTGTGATATCTTGGATCGTGTCTGTGTTTCTGTCATTTTCTATTTTTGCAGGTTTCCGAAAGTCGCGTCTGTGATTCCGAATCGCGTCTGTGCATCATATTATCGCGTCTGTAGAAGAAAGAGGCGTCTGTGTTCTTAGATCGCGTCTGCGAATCATATTACCGCGTCTGTGCCGGACAGACGCGTCTGTGTCTGGTATAACAGCGTCTGTGCATTCTGTTTTGCAAATTTTCCAAGTTTTTCGATTCGGGTTTTCGGATTTTGTACTTAGGGTTCCAGATCTGGTTTATTTTTGGCTAACCTTTTGCAGATCTAGTTAACCTGATTTGTGCAGCTTGCTTTGGAGGCAAATACGTTTTTGTTGAAGGCCCCTTTTCACAAAGTCTTTTTGGGTTTTCTAAAATTTACCTAACTTGTGTGCTTGCAGGAAGGGGTTATCATTTGAAACAACCCAAACTACTAACAATTTTGTTGCAGGGCCTTGGCTAGGGTTTTTTGTAATTTTATTGTGTGCCTTGTTTTCATAGCTTAGCAAACACTTCAATTGGTGCACTAAAATTGAACCATTGTTTTTTGTGTCTTGAGCAATAGGCTCTTTTTGTTTATTCTTTAGAGGGTCTGTCTTCCCGTGTGGTCATTAGGACTACTAGTGAGAAGAGAACGACCCAAGTGGTAGCAAAAGAAAAGCCATCTTCTTCCAAGCCACTATAATCAAATGTATTCATGGTGAAAACTATGAATAACGTGTGCTGATTAGTTCATACCGACACTATGTCTCCCCATAAACCCGTTTGATCAAATTTATTTGATCATTTGTAGGGCGTAACCCCTACCGGCTGGGAGCCTTCTGTATTTACAGAGCTGAAAGTGCCACATGTATGGCCACACGAGCGGATGCCCTTACTAGCACCTCATTGTTTTAGATGCCCAAATCCTTCTAGTTGTTGAGGCAGGAGGTCGGACCTCTGGTAGCGGCCCACACACATACGGTTCTTAGTAGAGATACAAAGTTCGCCATGGGGAGTTTTCATGGGGACTGATGCTTGGCTGACCCGAGAAGTGAGTGCTGAGGGTGGAGCCAGTGAGGTCAAGCATCTAAGTATCCGCTCTGAATAGCGTAGCCTCGGGGGTAAAACCCCATGTGGGATCAACAATTATTGTCCTGGCCAGCCATAAGAATTGTGCTTGACTTATGATAAACATTCAAACAATCAAGACAAAACAGCAAAACATTGTGTCTTTTGTGTCTTCAAGTGTATGCAAAAACTTTTTACATCAAACAACACACTTTTTGGAGTCTAAACAGTCTGCAAACATTGGGTCATCAACACTGTGTTCTCTTGTCACGAAAAACAGTCGAAAAATCAGATTTGGTCACAGCAAAACAAATTCACAGATAGGAAAGATCGCACTAAGGTTACAGAAACGCGTCTGTGTCTGTTAAAACCGCGTCTGTGTCGGATAAACGCGTCTGTGAAGTACAGAATAGCGTCTGTGTTTTTATCAGCGTCTGTGTCGAACAGAGACACGTTTGTGTCTGGAAATCGCGTCTGTGAAGTATACAGGCGCGTCTGTGTCCACAATTGCAAAAAACTGTTACAGTCCCAGCAAACATCAACAGGAAAATCTCAGAATCACGTCTGCGTCAAACAGAGTAGCGTCTGTGTCTTAAAACCGCGTCTGTGAAGTATACAGAGGCGTCTGTGTCAGGATTTGAAAAGTTTAACAGTCAAGCAAACAAAGAAAATCAGTTTCGGCATACTTGAGCTTCCTAGGTTGTCTCTTCAGGTTCATCTAGCATTCAGCCTGTTCTAAGGTCTTACATAGTCCATCATTGCTTCATACCTCATTTTACATTCATACTTGTCTAAACTTGAGTCAAAAGGTCACTTGCTTGTCCTCATCATACTTTGTCAACACACTACATACTACTACACTTTGCTAAGTGGTCCCTCATTAAGGTTTCTTACCTTTGGGTCTCATTTGGTCTTACTTAGAGTCAAGGTCAGCTTACCTCATCAAGAGAAACTATCCTCTCTTTGGAAGTCACACCTACTCTACTACATACATACTTGGTCTTACACTTTGGACATTGCAAGTAAACTTCAGATTCATTTACATTCCATACAACTCTTGGTCTTACATACTCTTGTCATTTTCGTCTAGTCTCTCACATATTGCTAAACACCTAGTTCATGGTTGAAACCCGTCTTCAAAAATCTAGGAGAAAAGCTAAAGAAGCTCAAGGGTCCGTAAACATGAGTTCTTATGAGTATGACAATGATGTCTTCTACAATCCTGAGCACACTACATTACCAGACATGAATGTTTATAGACACAATCCAAATGTGGAAAGCGCAAACACTATAAACAACAATGCTACACTCAATGATAATGTGGACAATTCTTCAATACTATCAGCAGACATACAAGAATCTATAATGGATCCTCAATTCAATAGATTGGTTGAAGAGATAATGAGGAGAGATCGTCAATACTTTCTAAACATGATGGCACAAAGTGGAGCCAAAATACCGCATGATTTTGACTTATCTCAACTTATGGAAAATAGACCTTTACAACAAACTCAACATAACATGGATCAAAGGAGACCAAATAGTGGAGGACCCAATAATATGATGCCGGAGTCACCATCAGTTTTGCTTCAAAAACCAGCAATCCCACATATACCAGCTCAAATATATGATACTTACACCCAAAGACCATCATGGAGGCCTTATGTTCAAACACATGCTCAAGATATGGGTCAATTAAGACAAGTGGATACACAAGGACATCCTCAAAATTTTGACACAAGGAGACCTCATGTCAAAATTGGGGGCAACACAATGGAAAATGAAAGGCCCATTGAATATGGTTTATACACACAAAACAGATATGGGGTCCCTCAACAAGAAATTATGCCAAGTGCTCCATATATGTCGCAACAATATAGACCTCCATATGGACATGTCTACGATCAGTATCATCCATATATGCAACAAGCTCCTCCTCAAATGGGTGTTTCAAACATGGGACATGCTACAAGAAATCCATCTCCTCCCAAAAATAATTTGGAGCAACAAATTAGAGATCTACAAAAGAAAGTGGAAGACATGGGCACATCAAAACCCACATATACTATGAGAGATATATGCCCTTATCCCTTCGATAAGAGCATTCCAATGCCTCCGTTTCCTCCGCACTTTGTGACACCAAAATTCGACAAATATAGAGGGAGAGGAGACCCTAAGTAAGAGCATTCCAATGCCTCCGTTTCCTCCGCACTTTGTGACACCAAAATTCGACAAATATAGAGGGAGAGGAGACCCTAAGGCACACATAAGACAATTCTTCACAGCTTGCATTGAGGTAGCGGCAGAAGAAACATACTTAATGAGGTTGTTCCCACAGAGCTTAGGAGATCAAGCTATGGAATGGTTTTCTCAATTACCTCCCGGTATTAAGTCATGGGGCGACTTAGCAGAGGCATTCATTCAGCATTTTTCTTACAACATTGAAACAGATGTCTCAGTTACTACCTTGTGCAATACGAAACAAAAAGAAGGAGAATCTTTTGCGTCATTTTTACAAAGATGGAGAAACTTAGCTAGCAGATGCTCTTGTGAAATCCCGCAAAAACAAATGGTGGAAATGTTCACACAAAATGTTAACAAGGCTATTGGCTATGATCTCAGAAAAGCTTGTTTGTCTACATTCAAGGATGTCATTGAAAAGGGCCTAGCAACAGAAAAGGTCTTAATTGAACAAGGAGTTATCAAACTATTCAAAGAAAACAAAGAGGACTTTAAGGGAAAGGACAAACCAAAATTTTGGAACAAGAACAAGAACACAGTTAATGATGGTGTTGTTGATGCCAACACAGTGAGACCAAAGTTTGTCTTTTCTGGATCAAGTTCTACCAACAATCAAGTGAACAATCAAATGGCTGCTAAACCACGAAGGAAATATACTCCATTGGGAGAACCACTTGAATCAGTATTCAAAAAGCTTGTAGCAAACAAGGTGATCACGGTCCCAGACTTTCCTCCATATGAACCAAAGGTCAAACCGAATTGGTGGAATGATGATGAATATTGCGAATTTCATAAGAGCAAGGGTCACAAGACAAGTAATTGCCATCGATTGAAAAACATTGTACAAGATCTCATTGACAGAGGAGATATTGAGATTGAGGGACATTCATCTAATCAAGAGCATGAGGTGTTTAAGGAACCATTCCCAAAACATGACAAGGGAAAAGGCAAAGTCACAGATGATCAAGCCAATTACACCAGAGCATCTTACAATTATGATTCCACTATTAATCACATCTCAATGGACAATCATATTTCTACCATTACTATCAAAAACAAAAATCCTGAGAATCCTCCTCAAAGACCCAAAATTGTCCTAAAAGGTGTGGGATCTTCATCCACATCTACCTCTGAATGTCATGTTACAACCCGTCGAGGTAAGATCACATTGCCAGGTACCTCTACTAAGAATACCAATCTTTCGTCAACTAAGCCTGAGTACGACCTTGTAGAGCAATTAGGGAAAACACCCGCACTCATCTCTATTCTTGAGCTCTTACGCATATCTCCTGCACATAAAGCTATCCTTGATAAAACCTTGAGAGATACTGCTGTCCCTACTGACCTGAACGTGGATCAGTTTCAAGCCATGGTGGGATACCTATCCGTTCCACACTCCCTCACATTCACAGAAGCCGATGACGCCTCCATAAGTCAGCCTCATAATGCACCTCTACATATTGAAGCCTTCATACATAAACACCGAATAAAACGAGTCCTGATAGATGGAGGAGCAGGTCTTAATATTTGTACATTGAGCACCATCAGACAATTGGAATATTCTGACAAAGCTGTGAATTCTATGAACCAAATCACTATTAAGGCTTATGATGATGAAGAGCGTTCGTCCAAGGGCACGGTCATCTTACCACTAAGAATAGGGCCAGTCACAAAGGACGTAGTTTGTCAAGTCCTGGATTTAGACCTCACGTATAACATATTGCTAGGACGTCCATGGATTCATGAAATGAGGGCAGTCCCATCAACGTACCATCAGTGCATAAAGTTTCCTCATAATGGAGTCGAGGTAACGGTCAATGGTGATCCAAATCCATTCATATATTGCAATAACTTGAGATCACATACTGAGACTATCATTCCTAGCAATCGTGAGGCTACTCCTTCTTCAACATATATTGATCCTGAGTCATTAAAGCCCTTGACATCCAAACAAGGTGAACTTAGAGCCAAGTTTCAAGACAAAGGCATGGGAGAATACACTCTGAATCAAACAATGTTCTTACGACAAGTCATGAACTCCCCCAAGGAATATGGGAGGCCACATCCTAATAAGCAAATCTCCATCATGCTACTCAAATGGGATCCTACCGTCTTTCAAAAGTGGGGCGAACTAGAGGAAGAAACTTTATATAAAATGCTATATAAGGACGCTGAAGATGATACACGTGATCAAATTATAATACCCTGTGAGAACTATGGCAAAGGTTTCAAAATTCTACAAAGATTTGGGTATGATGGAAAGAGTCCTCTCGGACTACGCAAAGAAGGTGTCATGGAGCCTCTACAACCTGAGCTAACTACAAGAAGGGAACGCTCTAAGAGGCTTGGTTTTCTAAATCCCAAGATTCAAAATAAGAGAACAAAACAGATATGGCGAGTCAAAGTGGCTGAAGTTCAACAAGAGGATAATTATTCCACAGACTCCAATGAGTGGGAATGGGGTTCAGACAAATCCTCCAGCGACTATGAACTCAATGAGACATTTAGAGAGCCAGATGAACCTACAGAGGAGGAGGAGTTTTACAAGAAATTCAGAGTCGGTCAAGAACCGACCCATAAGGATCCCGCACAAGCTTCGTTTCAAGGCCCTAGGTCAGGATCACATAGGATGAGGACACCTGTCCCTGAGGGTGCTACTAGTGATGATAATTTGGACTCACTCACGATCGACACTGATGAGGAGAGTGCCATTGACGACCTCGATGACTACCTTGACATACCTGAATATAACCACATCTTCACTATTAGCCTTGCGGACTCTAAAAACACTAAAGACCTTCCCCTCGTTCACCCCCAACTCATTGACTGGGATCAGGATGGACCACCACAGCTTGATACATTTCAAAATGACGAAGCTATTGTTGATTATCTTGGCATTCGCGATGATCTTCCTCTTGGAGACCATAAAGCAGGATACGCCATAGAGCTTAATAACATGGCATACTTTGGTGAGGGTGTCGAGCCTTCTAGTCGCAAAAATGTGAAAATAAAAACAAAACAAGGGTCTTATGGCGAAAACCACACTGTGGCGCTCTCTGACTCTAAAAAAGTAAAAAGAAAGGACGTATCTGAGGGTGAAAACCTCTCTGAGGCGCCCGAAGATGGAAGGCTCGACATTCTCCCAGCATCATACGAGGAAAAATCATCCATGTTGGTAGAGGAGACTATAAAGACAAACATTGGTACAACAAAGGTTCCACACAACATATTTTTGGCTCAATCATTGACAGAGGCCGAGAAAGCAAGGTTCATAAGCTTCTTTAAGGAACGACAAGTCAACTTCGCATGGTCTTATGCTGATATGCCTGGACTAGACCCCGACTTAGTAATGCATCATTTAACAGTCAAACCGGGGGCAAAACCAGTAAAACAGAAATTGAGGAAAATGCATCCACAGGTGGCATTGCTAGTCAAGGCAGAGCTGGAGAAATTACTAGATGTTGGATTCATACGCCCAATTGATTATCCTGAATGGATTTCCAACTTAGTACCTGTTAGCAAACCAGATCGCAGCATCCGAATATGTACAGACTTTAGGGATATCAACAAGGCTTGTCCGAAGGACGATTTCCCATTACCAAACATTGATTTAATTGTTGATCTCACAGCAGGCCATGAGATGTTATCTTTAATGGATGGATTTTCTGGATATAATCAGATCAAGATTGCACCTGAAGATCAACATAAAACATCATTCACTTGTCCATGGGGAACCTTCTGCTGGAATGTCATGCCCTTTGGGCTGAAAAATGCAGGTGCCACGTATCAACGAGCCATGACTACTATCTTCCATGATCTCATGTATGTAACGGTGGAAGATTATGTTGACGACCTTTTGGTTAAATCAATAGACAGAAATACACACTTGGATATACTTTCAGTTACTTTTGATAGGCTGGAAAAATACAAGGTAAGATTAAACCCAAAGAAATGTGTCTTTGGAGTAACCTCCGGGAAGCTCCTAGGATTCATTGTGTCTAAAAGAGGAATAGAAGCAGATCCAGCAAAAGTCAAGGCTATCTTGGACATGCCGCCACCCAAGAATATCAGTCAACTTCGGTCTTTACAAGGGAGACTCCAGTCCATACGAAGATTCATAGCACAACTTGCAGATAAGTGCAATCCTTTCCAGCACCTGCTACACAAAAACATTAAGTTCAAATGGGATGAGAACTGTCAACAGGCTTTTCAGGCACTTAAAGACTATCTTTTGAACCCGCCAGTTTTGATGCCACCAATTCAAGATCAACCATTGCTACTTTACATATCAGCTACTCCAACAGCACTGGGGGCACTCCTAGCACAACAAATACCTGACGGCAAGGAAAAAGCAGTCTACTATATCAGTCGCACATTGGTGGGATATGAGCTAAACTACACACCAATTGAGCGTGCATGTCTCGCTGTGGTCTTCACTTCACAAAAATTACGACATTATATGCTCACTCACAAGACCAAGTTGATTGCCAAAATTGATCCACTAAAATATCTTCTCAACAAAGCTACACTTACTGGGCGACTGGCCAAGTGGGTAATGATTTTGAGTGAATTCGACATTGAATACGTGGACAGAAAAGCCATAAAAGGACAAGCCATCGCAGATCAACTGGCAGATGCTCCCATGATAGATGATGTTCCTCTACAGTCAGAATTTCCAGATGAGTCCATTCTAACAATATCACCTGCAAAGCCATGGCAACTATACTTTGATGGCTCATACACACAGCATGGGGCAGGAGCGGGTGTACTCTTTATAACTCCCCAAGGCGATTCTATACCAAAGTCATACCGCTTATCATTTCCTTGTACCAACAATATAGCGGAATACGAGGCATTAACAACTGGGTTAAGAATTGCAGTTCAGTGGAAGATCCAAGAACTTCGTATTTTTGGGGATTCTCAACTTGTCATCCGTCAAGCAACTGATGATTATCAAACAAAAGATGAAAAGCTAATGCCTTACAAACAACTGGTAGATGATCTGAAACAGCACTTTGCAAAGATAGAGTTTGAGCAGATACCAAGAGAACAGAATCGTGCTGCTGATGCCATGGCTACAATTGCTTCGCTCATTGATCTACCGCAAAATGAGACTCGTTATGAGTTCCTGGTTGACAACCTGCTGATTCCATCATATGAGATCACTCCTACGGAAATGATATGTGTTGTTGGTCCTGAATCCCAGTTATATGGTTCCATATTCACATACCTTCGCGACAATATCTTACCTCCCGATCTATCGAACAACCAACGCCGTACTTTCATTCGCCAATCCTCCCGATACGTTATCCTAGCTGATATTCTATACCGACGAGGTCTAGATGGCACCCTCCTTAGATGTTTAGAGAGTGACGAAGCTCAGATTGCGTTACGAGAAGTGCACGAAGGGATATGTGGTCCGCATACTAGTGGTCCTATCTTGGCCAAGAAACTCATCAGGACTGGATACTACTGGCCTACTATGGAAAAAGATGCATATCAGTTTGTCAAGAAGTGTAAGCAGTGTCAAATTCATGGAGACCTTATACATGCACCAGCACAGGAACTACAGCCACTTGCATCTCCTTGGCCCTTTTGTCAGTGGGGACTCGATCTCATAGGCAAGATTCACCCTCCTTCTTCCAATGGACATAAATTCATTATCACAGCCACAGAGTATTTCACAAAGTGGATTGAAGCTGTGCCTCTCACACAAGTTACTGGGAAACAAATCGCTACTTTCATCTTGAACTACATCATTTGCCGATACGGGATTCCTACTTCCATTATCACCGATAACGGGCGTCCTTTCAAGAACCAGGATGTTCGTGAACTCTGTGAGCGCTTCCATATCTCTCACCGTTTCTCCACACCATACTACCCCCAAGGTAATGGCCAAGCTGAGGCGTCTAACAAAACAATTCTCAAAATCCTTAAAAAGACAGTCGACGATGCTGGCCGTAACTGGCATGTCCAACTCAATCCAGCACTTTGGGCCTATCGTACCAGTGTCCGCACACCTACAGGAGCTACACCCTACTCACTTGTCTACGGTGCTGAAGCCATCTTGCCTATTGAGGTCGAGTTACCTTCTTTACGGGTCTCCTTGAGAAACATAATCAACGATGAAGACTACAGGGTCTCTCGCTTACAAGAACTAGAACTGCTGGAGGAACGACGACACACTGCTTTTAATCATCTCAAGGCTTACCAACAACGAATGAGTCGCAATTACAATCACAAGGTCAAGCCTCGCACATTTGAGGTAGGTGACTTAGTACTCAGAGAGAACCCCAAGAATCAACAAGACAAAGATAAGAAGGGCAAGTTCGAACCAAACTGGCTTGGTCCTTATATCATCACAGCGGTATATGGATCTGGGGCATATCAGCTCTCAACTACAGAAGGTGAACCCTTGGAGGATCCTATCAACAGCATGCACCTTCGCAGGTTCTACACATAAGCTCTTCGGAACATCCTAATTCAAAAATACAAAAAAATAAAAAAAAATAAAAAATACAAAAAAATTATAAAAACAAAAAAATCGTTACTTGGTGAAAACCTGGCAAACAGGCGCCTTGTGACAGCAAAAAAATTGAAAAATTGAAAAAAGTAAAGAGAAATAATTTCGTCCAACGGTGAAAACCACTTCGGTGGCGCCCTGGGCAAGTACCATGGTGAAAACTGGGTTCCCAGCGCCATGCGTAGGGACTTTGCTCCTCCCTCCTTCAGGATTCACTTTCATCCTTTCACTTTGCACACACTCACAACTTATTCGCTCACAATAAACTTGCCCATTCCCATCATGGCTTGTTATTGATCTACCTAAGATTGGTTAGCCATCCATAACCCTCCCCTTTCACTCCTTTTTCCATCCATACTAAATCAGATCCTATCTGTGACTACGGCCAATTCCTACGTCTAGTAATGGGTGTGGAACTGAGAACATCACATGTTTCAAGGAGTACAGTTTCTTTCAGCTTTCTTCAGTCTATCCGCGCACAATCCGCAATAAAGCAGCATTTGCATCGCAGTCCGCAATAAAGTTCCATATTCTCTGCAATAAAGTATCAGTTTCATGGATTCAGTCAGTTTCAGATGAGACACAGCAGCAACAATGGGCTTCAACAAAATCAAATCTTTCAACAGACTCAGACAACATATGGTTCAGTGCTATCTATCCTTTTTGTGAAAGTGAACATTGTGACCACAATCGAATAAGACTTAAACAAGTGACAAGAGACACTAAACTTGAGGACTACAGTGGATGTTGGTGTCGAGTCTTGGTTTTCTTTTGATTTTATCTTTTGGTGACATGTCTTTTAGCTTTTCCAGGATGTCTTTGACTAGAGATTCTATTTCCAGGATGTCTTTAACTAGAAAGGCGAGGATGGGGTATCGTCACCTATTTGCATTTGCTGTCTGTGGATTGTCTTTTAGTAATGCTATGACTTGTCCAAGGATATGAGGACACTATGAGTCTAGTATGAACTGGGGCATTCCTTGTTTGTGACTATCTTATCTCCATGCAAACAGGTACAATGACTTTCTGGGCCGAACATATGCCTCGATTGTCATAACCTATTCTGCCATAATAAAGCTCAATGATGATAACGCACAAGAAGCTCTTTCACGTTCATATCTTCTGTCTTCCATCCCCCTTTCTTGATTGACTTCCATTGTCCTTCTCGACTCTGCGTAGCCCGCTATCACATGACTGAGTATAATGACACACCAAAAAACATTTGCATTTCATGAAGTTGCACCTGCATCACCACATATAAGCATTTCATACATACATATAGATATCACAATTGCATCACATCCTGCATACAACACATGTTAGCACATCTCACATTTTCATTAAGTAAATAATCATTTGCATTATCATATTCATTTGCATTACATACATTTACATTTGCATCATGCATCACATATACAACATAAAAGAACAAAGATGTATTGCATTGCATCATATAAGCATCTATATCATAAAACAGGTATCACATAAGAACATCTCATCACATAAGGTATACATGCATATAGCTGCCGCAAAAATGAATCATCTCATATATAATCAAATGTGTCATAATACCATGATGTCAAAAGAATCATATGGCTACAAAAGAATCACCCGCAGGTGTCTACAATACAATAATGGTACATATACTGATACAATGGGAGCCCACTATAGCTATGAGGAACTCCCTCCCTCGGAGCCGCCTCGCCTCGACGGAGTCTGAGCTGTAGATGGACCCGCCCTAGGATCCCCCTGTCTCTCTGGTGGTGGTGGAGGCCCCATGACCCCACCGCTGGACGCCTGTCTCCTGCGACTCCCTCCCGTAGCCGTCGCTGTGCGCGACGATCTCTGGAAGCTCCTAGCCCGCTGATCTGCTGGCACGGCTGCATAGTATAGATCCCTCCAGTAGGCGATCTCCTCTCCAGCTCGCAAAACATATGCGTAGCCTGCCCCTGCATCCTCTGCTGCCCGCCTACCTGCCCTCAGAGCTGTCTCGGCCTCTGTGTATCTCTGGATGGCCTGATCCCTCTCCAGCTCTGTGTCTCGGACCCTGATCCTGAGGTGGTTCCTCTCTCGAACCAAATCCTCAATCTCATCTGCCTGGCCCTGGCAGATCTCCCGCAGCCTCACCACCTCATCCTCCTCAGAGTCTCCGCTCTCCGTCCCTGCCTGTGGCTCCTCCTCTACAGGTGCCTGTCCCTGTGCCTCTGCCTGCACCTGTCCCTGTGCCTGTATAGGTACCTGTGGCTGTACCTGTCTCTGTCCCTCTGGCTGCACCTGTCTCTGTCCCTCTCTGGGACCCTGTGCTGCTGGCACCTATAGGGGCAGTCCACCCCGTCCTCTCACCACTGGAGCTGCTCTCTCCCGTCCTCCCTCCCTCCGAGGTGCTACCCGTCTCTCTCCCACCACTCCCCTCCGCCTCCGCCGGCCCCTACCTCCATCCCCTCCTCCATCATCATCCTCTCCTCCACCCTCTCCATCTAGTGGCTCTGCCGGATCTGTCAATCTGGGAAATGGATGCTCTGCCCAATACGCAGAGTACTCTGCGTCCATCCCTGCATCATCTACCTCTGGCCACATGTCCCATGGCATCGGCATCATCTCCGCTAGCTGCATCACTGCCTGATCATATGATAGCAGTGGGCCAAACTGCACCTGATCTCTGACCGTACGGGCATACATGCCCGAGCCTCGTGGCATCCGCTGGATCCGCCCAAACTGCCTGCATACCCTGTCCACCAGCTGTCTCTCTAGTATATAGGGCGTCCGCCCGATCAGGTACCTACTCCGGAAGGTGTAGGGCAGCTCCACTGCGTCATCCTCCCACTCCTCGCATCCTAGATACGGCCTCCAGATCACCATGTCAATATCATCAATAACTCTCCTCCAGTGCTCCAATCTCCCAATCCGAAGCTGGGATGTAATCATGGCATACAGGTGCACGAAACTCTGTCCCTGTCCTCTGCCTCTGAAGTGAATCGGCCGTGTGATGGGAAGGTGCTCATAGGCCCACACCTGCAAGAGAGTCACACCGCAGCCCAAACCCACTGATCCATGGTATACAAACTGATGCAGCTCATAATACAAATGTGCTAGGACACATGGCCCCCATGCATACCTAGTGTGCTCTACCATCAGCGTCTCCAATGCCCCTCCCCAACCCACCGCCAATCCTCGTGTGGCCCTGTCTGGACACAAATATCCACTGATGACTCCCCCAACAACTGCCGGCAATGCTAATCCTGTGGCAGTCATGGTGTCCCAGGCTACATGACCTGCTCGCATCTCCAACTCAGGATCCTAAAAAACCCATCTCAATGCCTCCCTGTCACCGTCACGGTCGTAGGGAATCAACTCTCCATCAATAGGAACATGCAGAATCCTATATACATCCTCTAATGTCACTGTGATCTCACCCAGCGGTAGGTGAAATGTGCATGTCTCTGAGTGTCATTTCTCAGCCAACGCAGTCAGCAACCCCATGTTTGCCCGAAACTCAGGCACATAGAGCATATGTGTGAGACCCATCTCCTCAATGGAAATCATGTCCTGAATCGACAACTCTGGTCGCAGTCTCTGAGTCGATGGAAATCTCTCCCGTGACTCCAACATCGGCAAATACTCCTGCAGTTACACAATCAATCTTGTCAGTTATCGTGGCATTCACTGTTTATCACAAAATGCTACTCGCTACCTAAATGCATATGGCTATCTACCCTAGTGACACTCACTGTTCATCACAAAGTGTTGCTATTTATCCTAGTAGTGCTCACTGTTCATCACAAAGTACTACGTGTGTGACACTCACTGTTCATCACAAAGTGTTACTCACATTTGCACTCCCTGTTCATCACAAAGTGCTGCTCATATTTTAGTACTCCCTGTTCATCACAAAGTACTTTATCTTTGTACTCACTGTTCATCACAAAGTGCCTTGATCTATCTTAGTCTTCCCTAGAGGACCTTCTTGAGTGTATCCTCTCAGCAGCTTATCCAATCGACAGCGTATGTTCATCACAAAACTGCCGATTTGACCTGGAAGACATAAATGCGCATTTATTACATTACCTAGTATGAATTAATGACAAAACTCGAAATGCGTGAAAGTACGAGGAGGTTTTCGGGTACTTACCGACTCTCCTGCATCGGCTGGTCGCTGGAATCGGCGGACACGGTCGAATCTATGAATGAATGCCATCGCTGCTAACTGCTGCTGCTCTTTTCTCGCTCTGCACTATGATCTTCTCGGGGTGTGGATGACAATGAGGATGTCTTTTGCCCGTGGCCTATCTTATAGCCTAGCCTAGCCCTCGCCTGCATTTTCCCGAGTCCGTATTCTTCATCTCGTGACTCTCTCACTCTATCCACTCAGTCCATTCTATCCCGTCTTTCTTATCGAGAGATTGTCTGCAATCTTTTCAGACATTTTCATCCAATCTCTCGAGGGGGCATATAATTCCCATCCTGGGGCAACTCTGTATCAGTTCATCTTATCTTCTTTGAAACAACGCGACAAGTCGCATTGTCTCAACGAGGGGCAAAATGTAGACACCTAAAATTGTCATGTCTAATTAAATAAATATTTTATTTATTTAATTATCTAAGCCTAATTCTTCTATTAATTAAATAAATCTTTATTTATTTAATTAATTCATTTATCCTCTTCTAGCCTTATTTCTCATTTAAATAAATACATTTATTTATTTAAATTATCCCTTTCCTAAATTAAATAAATATTTTATTTATTTAATTGTCCTACTTCTTCTATTAATTAAATAAATCTTTATTTATTTAATTAATTCATTATCTTTTTCTACACATGACACATGTCATTCATCTCTTAATTTCTACATTACCTACCTCTTTCATTATTTTGGTATTTCTTATACCTACCCTCTAATCCTAGCCGACCTCCTTTTTTACCTCTCAATCTTAACCCTCCATTTCATATTGTGTCTTCTATTTAAGGAGATGCTTTCTTCATTGTAAAACCCTAACTACTTGATCAATTGACTACACTACAATTCTACTTGCAACCACATTCCGTTCTTTGTTGAGCTCTTGTGCATACAAAAATCTGAGAGCAAGCATATCAAACAAGATCAATGGAGATAGGAAGAATGGAGATCAAAACCCTAGTGGACATGTGATGGTATAATCTTTGTGATTTTGAGTTATTTGCATTGTCTTAGGTTATCTTCATATGTTATGGTGGATCTTTGTTCATTGTTAGGCTAGGGTTTAGTGGTTGAATCCATTTTAGTCTTTCAATATTGTTGTTATTTGCTATCCATTTTCACCATATACACATACCGCTTGTCATTTCCTTGCACCAACAATATAGTGGAATACGAGGCATTAACAACTGGGTTAAGAATTGCAGTTCAATGGAAGATCCAAGAACTTCGTGTTTTTGGGGATTCTCAACTTGTCATCCGTCAAGCAACTGATGATTATCAAACAAAAGATGAAAAACTAATGCCTTACAAACAACTGGTAGATGATCTGAAACAGCACTTTGCAAAGATAGAGTTTGAGCAGATACCAAGAGAACAAAATCGCGCTGCAGATGCCATGGCTACAATTGCTTAGCTCATTGATCTACCACAAAATGAGACCTGCTATGAGTTCCTGGTAGACAACCTGCTGATTCCGTCATATGAAATCACTCCTACGGAAATGATATGTGTTGTTGGTCCTGAATCCCAGTTATATGGTCCTATATTCACATACCTTCGCGACAATATCTTACCTCCCGATCTATCGAACAATCAACGCCGTACTTTCATTCGCCAATCCTCTCGATACGTCATTTTAGCAGATATCCTATACCGACGAGGTCTAGATGGCACCCTTCTTAGATGTTTAGAGAGTGACGAAGCTCAGATTGCGTTACGAGAAGTGCATGAAGGGATATGTGGTCCGCATACTAGTGGTCCTACCTTAGCCAAGAAACTCATCAGGACTGGATACTACTGGCCTACTATGGAAAAAGATGCATATCAGTTTGTCAAGAAGTGTAAGCAGTGTCAAATTCATGGAGACCTCATACATGCACCAGCACAGGAACTACAACCACTTGCATCTCCTTGGCCCTTTTGTCAGTGGGGACTCGATCTCATAGGCAAGATTCACCCTCCTTCTTCCAATGGACATAAATTCATTATCACAGCCACAGAGTATTTTACAAAGTGGATTGAAGCCGTGCCTCTCACACAAGTTACTGGGAAACAAATCGCTACCTTCATCCTGAACTACATCATTTGCCGATATGGGATTCCTACTTCCATTATCACTGATAACGGGCGTCCTTTCAAAAATTAGGATGTTCGTGAACTTTGTGACCGCTTCCATATCTCCCATCGTTTCTCCACACCATATTACCCTCAAGGTAATGGCCAAGCTGAGGCGTCTAATAAAACAATTCTCAAAATCTTTAAAAAGACAGTCGACGACGCTGGCCGTAACTAGCATGTCCAACTCAATCCTGCACTTTGGGCCTATCGCACAAGTGTCCGCACACCTACAGGAGCTACACCCTACTCACTTGTCTACGGCTCTGAAGCCATCTTGCCTGTTGAGGTCGAGTTACCTTCTCTACAGGTCTCCTTGAGAAACATAATCAACGATGAAGACTGCAGAGTCTCTCGCTTACAAGAATTAGAACTGCTGGAGGAACGAAGGCACACTGCTTTTAACCATCTCAAGGCTTACCAACAACGAATGAGTCGCAGTTACAATCACAAAGTTAAGCCTCACACATTTGAGGTAGGTGACTTAGTACTCAGAGAGAACCCCAAGAATCAGCAAGACAGAGATAAAAAGGGCAAGTTCGAACCAAACTGGCTTGGTCCTTACATCATCACAGCGGTATATGGATTGGGGGCATATCAGCTCTCAACTACAGAAGGTGAACCCTTGGAGGATCCTATCAACAGCATGCACCTTCGCAGGTTCTACACATAGCTCTTCAGAATATCCTAATTCAAAAATACAAAAAAAATAAAATAAATTGCAAAAATACAAAAAAAATTATAAAACACAAAAAAATCATTACTTGGTGAAAACCTGGCAAACAGGCGCCTTGTGACACAAAAAAAATTGAAAAATAAAAAAAAAGTAAAGAGAAATAATTTTGTCCAACGGTGAAAACCACTTCGGTGGCGCCCTGGACAAGTACCATGGTGAAAACTGGGTCACCAGCGCCATGCGTAGAGACTTTGCTCCTCCCTCCTTCAGGATTCTCTTTCATCCTTTCACTTTGCACACACTCACAACCTATTCGTTCATAATAAACTTACCTATTCCCATCATGGCTTGTTATTGATCTACCTAAGATTGGTTAGCCATCCATAACCCTCCCTTTTCACTCCCTTTCCATCCATAATAAATCAGATCCTATCTGTGACTACGGCCAATTCCTACGTCTAATAATGGGTGTGGAACTGAGAACATCACATGTTTTGAGGAGTACAGTTTCTTCCAGCTTCCTTCAAGTCTATTCGCGCACAATCCGCAATAAAGCAACATCTGCATCGAAGATCCGCAATAAAGTTTCATCTTCTCCCCAATAAAAGTATCAGCTTCATGGATTCAGTCAGTTTCAGATGAGACACAGCAGCAACAATGAGCTTCAACAAAAATCAAATCTTTCAACAGACTCAGACAACATATGGTTCAGTGCTATCTATCCTTTTTTGTGAAAGTGAACATTGTGACCACAATCGAATAAGACTTAAACAAGTGACAAGAGACACTAAACTTGAGGACTACAGTGGATGTTGGTGTCGAGTCTTGGTTTTCTTTTGATTTTATCTTTTGGTGACATGTCTTTTAGCTTTTCCAGGATGTCTTTGACTAGAGATTCTATCTCCAGGATGTCTTTGACTAGAAAAGCGAGGATGGGGTATCGTCACCTATTTTGTTTGCTGTCTGTGGATTGTCTTTTAGTAATGCTATGACTTGTCCAAGGATATGAGGACACTGTGAGTCTAGTATGAACTGGGGCATTCCTTGTTTGTGACTGTCTTATCTCCATGCAAACAGGTACAATGACTTTCTGGGTCAAACATATGCCTCGATTGTCATAACCTATTTTGCCATAATAAAGCTCAATGATGATAACGCACAAGAAGCTCTTTCACGTTCATATCTTCTGTCTTCCATCCCCCTTTCTTGATTGACTTCCATTGTCCTTCTCGAGTCCGCGTAGCCCGCTATCACATGACTGAGTATAATGACACACCAAAAAACATTTGCATTTCATATAGTTACACCTGCATTACCACATATAAGCATTTCCCAGATACATATAGATATCGTAAATGCATCACATCCTGCATACAACACATGTTAGCACATCTCACATTTTCATTATGTAAATAATCATTTGCATTATCATATTCATCTGCATAACATACATTCACATTTGCATCATGCATTACATATACAACATAAAAGAACAAAAATATATTGCATTGGATCATATAAGCATCCATATCATAAAACATGCATCACATAAGAACATCTCATCACATAAGGTACACATGCATATAGCTGCCGCAAAAATGAATCATCTCATATATAATCAAAATGTGTCATGATACAATGATATCAAAAGAATCATATGGCTACAAAAGAATCATTCGCAGGTGTCTACAATACAAAAATGATACATATACTGATACAATGGGGAGCCCTCTATGGCTATGATGAACTCCCTCCCTCGGAGCCGCTTGCCCTCGAAGGAGTCTGACCTGTAGATGGACCTGCTCCAGGATCCCCCTGTCTCTCTGGTGGTGGTGGAGGGCCCATAACCCCACCGCTGGACGCCTGCCTCCTGCGACTCCCTCCCGTAGCCGTCGCTGTGCGCGACGATCTATGGAAGCTCCTCGCCCGCTGATCTGCTAGCACGACAACATAGTATAGATCCCTCCAGTAGGCGATCTCCTCTCCGGCTCGCAAGACATATGCGTAGCCTGCCCCTGCATCCTCTGCTGCCCGCCTCCCTGCCCTCAGAGCTGTCTTGGCCTCCGTGTATCTCTGGATAGCCTGATCCCTCTCCCGCTCTATTTCCCTGAGCCTGATCCTAAGGTGATCCCTCTCCCGCACCAAATCCTCAATCTCATCTGCCTGGCCCTGGCAGATCTCTCGCAGCCTCAACAACTCATCCTCCTCAGGATCGCCGCCCTCAGCCTCTGCCTGTGGCTCCTCCTCTACAGGTGCCTGTCCCTGTGCCTCTGCCTGCACTTGTCTCGGTGCCTAAATAGGTACCTGTCCCTGTCTCTGCACCTGTCCCTGTCCCTGCACCTGTCTCGGTCCCTGTGCTCTAGGACCCTGTGCTGCTGGTACCTGTAGGGGCAATCCACCCCGACCCCTCACCACCACCTGGGCTGGTCTCTCCTGTCCTCCCTCCCTCCGAGGCGCTACTCGCCTCTCCCCCACCACTCCTCTCCGCCTCCGTCGGCCCCTGCCTCCATCTCCTCCACCATCATCATCATCATCCCCTCCTACCTCTCCCTCCAGCAGCTCTCCCGGATCTGTCAATCTCGGAAAGGGATGCTCTGCCCAATATGTAGAATACTCTGCGTCCATCTCTGCATCCTCTACCTCTGGCCACATGTCCCATGGTAATGGCATCATCTCTGCCAGCTGTGTCATGGCCTGATCATATGATAACAGCGGCCCGAACTGTACCTGATCTCTGACTGTACGGGCATACATGCCCGAGCCTCGTGGCATCCGCTGAATCCTGCCAAACTGTCTGCATACCCTGTCAACAAGCTGCCTCTCCAGAATATAGGGCGTCCGCCCAATCAGATACCTGCTCCTGAATGCATAGGGTAGCTCCAATGCGTCGTCATCCCACTCCTCGCACCCCAGGTACGGCCTCCAGATAACCATGTCTATGTCATCTATGACGCGCTTCCAATGCTCCAATCTACCAATCCGAGGCTGGGATGTGATCATGTCGTACAAATGCACGAAGCTCCGTCCCTGCCCTCTGCCTCTGAAGTGGATCGACCGTGTGATCGGCAGGTGCTCATATGCCCACACCTGAAGGAGAGTCACTCCGCAGCCCAAGCCCACTGATCCGTGGTACACAAACTGATGCAGCTCATAGTACAAATGTGCCAGGACACATGGCCCCCATGCATACCTGGTGTGCTCTATCATCAGTGTCTCTAATGCCCCTCCCCAGCCAACTGCCAATCCCCGTGTGGCTCTGTCCGGACACAAATACCCACTGATAGCTCCCCCAATAACAGCCGACAATGCTAAACCTGTGGCAGTCATGGTATCCCAGGCTACGTGACCTGCTCGCATCTCCAACCCGGGATCCTGAAACACCCGTCTCAATGCCTCCCTGTCACTGTCACGATCGTATGGAATCAACTCTCCATCGATCGGGATATGCAGTATCCTGTACACATCCTCCAATATCACTGTCATCTCACCCATCGATAGGTGAAACGTGCACGTCTCAGAGTGCCATCTCTCAGCCAACGCAGTCAGCAACCCCATGTTTGCCCGAAACTCGGGCACATAGAGCACATGTGTGAGACCCATCTCCTCAATGGAAATCATGTCCTGAATCGACAACTCTGGTCGCAACCTCTGAGTCGATGGGAATCTCTCCCGTGACTCCAACATAGGCAAATACTCCTGCAGTCAACCAATCAATCTTGTCAGTTATCGTGGCATTCACTGTTTATCACAAAATGCTACTTGCTACCTAAATGCATACGCTTACCTATCCTAGTGACACTCACTGTTCATCACAAAGTGTTGCTATCTATCCTAGTAGTACTCCCTATTCATCACAAAGTACTACGTGTGTGACACTCACTGTTCATCACAAAGTGTCACTCACATTCGCACTCCCTGTTCATCACAAAGTGCTGCCTATCTTGGTACTCCCTGTTCATCACAAAGTGCCTTGATCTATCCTAGTCTTCCTAGAAGACCTGCTTGAGTGTATCCTCTCAGCAGCTTATCCAATCGACAGCGTATGTTCATCACAGAACTGTCGATTTGACCTAAAAGACTTAACTTATGCATTTTGACACATAAACGCGCTTTTAACACACAAACGCGCTTTTCACTCCTAAACGCGCTTATATACTGCACAAACGCGCTTCTGCAACACAGACGCGTTTTCTGAACACAAACGTGCCTATACCATGCACAAACGCGACCAGGGAACACAGACGTCCCTATATGACATAAACGCTCCTACAAAGCACAGACGCTTCTATATTTCACAAACGCGTCCGTATTCAGCACAAACGCGGTTCCAGGCACAGACGCGCCTGGACCCGACACAGACGCGCCTGTCCGACACAGACGCGCCTGTCCGACACAGACGCGCCTGGCACCGACACAGACGTGGTTGCGCGTTTTTGCATATTTTAACTACCCTATTCCTAGCGCATTTATTGCTACTAAACATGCATTTATGACAAAACTTGAAATGCGTGAGAGTACGAGGAGGTTTTCGGGTACTTACCGGCTCTCCTGCATCTGCTGGTCGCTGGAATCGGCAAACGCGATCGAATCTATGAATGAAAGCCATCGCTGCTGACTGCTGCTGCTCTTTTCTCGCTTTGCACTATGATCTCGTAAGGGTGTGGATGACAATGAGGATATCTTTTGCCCGTGGTCTATCTTATAGCCTAGCCTAGCCCTCGTCTTCCTTTCCTGAGTCAGTCTCTCTCATCCCGTGACTCTGTCACTTTATCCGGTCAGTCCATTCTAGCCTTTCTTTCTTATCGAGAGATTGTCTGCAATCTTTTCAGACATTTTCATCCAATCTCTCGAGGGGGCATATCATTCCCATTCTGGGGCAACTTTGTATCAGTTCATCTTATCTTCTTTGAAACAACGCGACAAGCCGCATTGTCTCAAAGAGGGGCAAAATGTAGACACTCAAAATTGTCATGTCTAATTAAATAAATATTTTATTTATTTAATTATCTAAGCCTAATTCTTCTATTAATTAAATAAATTTTTATTTATTTAATTAATTCATTTATCCTCTTCTAGCCTTATTTCTCATTTAAATAAATACATTTATTTATTTAAATTATCCCTTTCCTAAATTAAATAAATATTTTATTTATTTAATTGTCCTACTTCTTCTATTAATTAAATAAATCTTTATTTATTTAATTAATTCATTAGCTTTTTCTACACATGACACATGTCATTCATCTCTTAATTCCTACACTACCTACCCCTTTCATTATTTTGGTATTTCTTATACCTACCCTCTAATCCTAGCCGACCTCTCTTTTTACACCTCTCAATCTTAACCCTCCATTTGCTATTGTGTCTTCTATTTAAGGAGATGCCTTCTTCATTATCAAACCCTAATCAAGCATTCTAATGACACATGCTAATGATCTTTCATGCAACTTGACTACACTAAGATCCTACTTGCAACCACATTCCGTTCTTTGTTGAGCTCTTGTGCATATAAAAATCTGAGAGCAAATATATCAAGCAAGATCAATGGAGATAGGAAGAATGGAGATCAAAACCCTATTGGACATGTGATGGTATAATCTTTGTGATTTTGAGTTATTTACATTGTCTTAGGTTATCTTCATATGTTATGGTGGATCTTTGTTCATTGATAGGCTAGGGTTTAGTGGTTGGATTCATTTTAGCCTTTCAATATTGTTATTATTGTTATCCATTTTCACCATAAACAATACCCATGTTTTTTTGGTTGAGTCATCAATAAAAATAACATAATAACAAGAGCCACCAAGAGATGATACTTGAGCCGGTCCCCATACATCTGAATGTACAAGCTCTAACTTCTCACTCTTCTTCTCTTTCCCAACCTTGAGAAATCTGACTTTTTTTTGTTTACCATAAACACAGTTTTCACAGAACTCTAAATCAATCTTCTTTAGTCCTGGCAATAGATTTTTGGAGTGAAGGATTTTCATCCCTTTCTCACTCATGTGCCCAAGCCTATGGTGCCACATTATCGAATCTGTTCTTGCAACATCTATTGTTGCTGTCCCTGCAGTAACTTTATCAGTAGCAGCTAAGGTAGAGTAAGTGTTACCAGTACACATATATAATGTGCCTACCTTCACACCTTTAGCTACTACTAATGATCCTTTACTGACCTTCCAGATACTGTCTGAGAAGGTAACTATGCAACCTTCACTACCTAGTTGCCCTACAGAAATTAAATTTCTTCTTAAGTTAGGAACATGTCTTACCTCCTGCAGAAATCAATCATTTCCATTCTGCAACTTGATCTTTATCTTTCCTTTTCCAACAATTTGATAGGGCTCATCATCACCCAAATATACCTGTCCAAAATCACCTTGAACATAATCTAGAAAATATTTTCTATGGGGTGTAGCATGAAATGAAGCCCCAAAATCTATTACCCAGGAATCATTAACATTATCCAAACATAAGATTAAAGCATCTTGTAAAGTATTACTTGCAATATTAGCTTCCTTACTGTCATTTTCATTTTTGTCTCCTTCTTTGTTTTTTCGAGACCAACAGTCTTTCTTTAGATGACCAGGCTTTCCACAGTACCGGCAATCTTTCTTTCCTCTAGATTGAGAGCGTCCTTTCTTTGACTTCCCTCGTGACTTCTCATTCCAAGGGCTTTTTCCTCTTTCCTTTGATCTTCCTCTGTTCTCCACATTCAAAACACTACTCGATGATGTTGGAGTCTCACCTGTGCTTTTCCTTCGCATTTCCTCGCTTAGGATAACACCAACAATATCATTAAATACCAAAGTATTTTTACCAGAGATAGAGTTACTTACAGCCATAGCCAAGCTATTCCAGCTTTCTGGCAAAGAACATAAAATCAAGAGAGCCCTAACCTCTTCTGCAAAGGTAATTTTTACCGAAGACAATTGACTGGTAATTGTATTAAATTCATTTAAGTGCTCCGCTATAGATCCTCCATCACTCATTTTCAAATTAAACAAACGCTTCATAAGAAATACCTTATTCGAAGTCGAGGGTTTCTCATACAGCTTAGCCAATGTCACCATCAAATCTACAGTCGTTTTTGCTTCTATTATATTGAAAGCTACAGACGGTGCAAGGCACAATCGAATGGATCCCAGTGCCTTTCTATCTAAAATTTCTCATTCTTCATCTGACATTGTGGTCGCTTTCTTTGCCTTTCTTTCTAATGGCCGCCACAAATCCTTTTGATACAGGTAATCCTCCATCTGCATTTTCCATAACTGATAATTCTGGCCATTAAATTTTTTGATCTTGAATTTGGAATCCTCCATTGCTCCCACTCAAATCTGAAAGTCCTGCCAATTTACAGAAAAACCTAGATCTGATACCAATTGTTAGGGTTTCAAGCAGATCCGAAGCAAATATGAACTAACAATTATAAGAAGATTTAAATACAAAAGATAAAGAAATAAAATAGGACACGAATAACACAAAGATTTAACGTGGTTCACCCAGAATGGGTTATGTCCACCACACAGTCGTCCAATCTTTCTTATTATCCAGCAAAAACAGTACATCAACCTTACAATGCCTTAAGCATCCCAACCACTTATAACATGCATTTTTAGGGCAACAAACAAAGTCGGCCTTTTTAGGGTTTTATTACAATGTCGGTTTTCATCAACGAAATACGACGAGGATACGTGCTGAGTGTACAATACTTTGCTGATCAGTCGCCACATTTCAACACTTATTATAATTTCTTTTTGTATAATTGTAAAAGCATGTATCACAACATATAAATATAAAAAATATATTAAAAAAATACTAAATATGATTAATTTTTATAGATGCTAGAGTAACCTTGTTTTGAGAGTGTCCTATATAAAAAAATGCTAAATACATTAAAAATTTAACTCTTAAAATTTATTTTTTTGAATATTTTTTATATTTAATAATAATAATAATTTTTTCTATACAATTGTAAAAGTATGTATCACAACATAAAAATAGAGAAATAATATATATTTTTTAAAACTATGCCTGGTAAACTGGCATTGGCACGCCACACCTCCGGCTCCATGTGAATGCTTTTGACCCAGAGATATGAACCAGTGAGGCCACAAACGGGGGACCTTGTTCAAATCCGTGAGCACAATGGCCTAGCGAAGGCACATGGCCTTGCGAGTACAATGGCCCAACAAGGATTTGAACCTTGGTGGCCGCTTCACCAACGAAGTGTTTAAACCGCGACACTACATGTCCGAAGACAAAAATAGAGAAATAAATAAAAAAAGAGTAGAGAATATAATAAAAAATAATTAAACTTTATTTTATTTAATTAATATACAATATAATATAGAATATAGTTTAGTTAGAATTATATTATAATAATTAAATTTAATATAATTAATAATATAAATATAGTATGATATACTACAATAAAAAATGTATTTATAATTAAGAGATTTTTTCATCAATCATCATTTCAACATTTATGACAAGGTGATGGTGGTAGACTCTAACTTGTATGCCAAACCATTAGAGGCACAATCAATGCATTACATCATATCATGTGATATTTTGGTGGCAATTCCCACATGCGATTAATAGAGTTTGGCATCTAAGGACATAATATTCTAGCTTTCATTTGTAAGAGCATAATCAATGCAAGGCAAGATGTAGTGGTGCGAGCATTTATGAGTTTGGCTATAAAGAGATTGGCTTTCTTCTCGTTGACTCATTCTAGTTTGGCCTCTCTAATTTTCTTCTATTCCTTCCCTGCTATCTATTGTAATGGACTCTCCCATTAGGCTAGTTTCGAATTAAAGGCAAATGTCTTTCATAAGCAAAATCAAGAATAAGAGATTGAAGATGATTATGAACAAATCCCATGAGCTGATAATTCATGCAGTACAAAATATTTTGGGTGGAGCATTTGATCATAAATAAATTAAATATTTTAATCTTTAATTAATTTTTGTCCTCATATAAATGTAATAACCTTTCAATATTGGATTGTCTTTTCGACTTCCGATGAGGACATAAATGTGGTGATAGTTCAGTTTCTTTGAAAGCTTATAAATAAGCCCAATTCAAATCCAATTGCAAGGAGTTGGAGAGTTATGGAGTTACAGAGTTAATAGGCATACGCTCCTTCACAAGATTGCCTAAATTGTACAGGCTCAGACATACAACTCTCTTTTACAGAGTTTGCCCAAATTGGATGGATTTTAGGCATACAACTCTCTTTTACAAAGTTTGCCCAAATGGGATAGATTCAAGGGCACACAACTCTCTTTCACAGAGTTTGTAAAAAATTGTATGGTTCTTACACATTTTCAATGAAATGAAATTTTATATGATTTGTTATGTGTTTACAATACCACAAATTCTGCTTTGGGTATTGTCCTCTGAATTGATAAAATAATTCAGATCATAATTCGTTTTCATAGACCACCGCTACAAAATCAGTACATACATCATGACAGATTTCATGGCCACCATCCTTGCAATGGGGGAGCTAAATTGCTTTGTTGCAAGGTCTTCAACAAAGATTTTCTTGGTGTTGGAAAATGTAGATGAGGAGCTAAGAATCTCCAATCCTCGCGATTATTTTGTGAATTTTTATGATGGTAGAGGTTTTGTGCTCACAATTTGGAATGAGTATACCTTCGAGCTTAGGAAACTCATCACCAGACATCATGTGGGTTTTTTGCTAGAATTGTTTGGGATAAAAGAAAATGATGACAAATAATGGATTGAGGAATACAAGTAGGAAGAAGGGCTTGGCCATGTACAGGTGAATGGGAGTCTAAAATAAAAATTTTGGGTGGTGCTACTGGATGAGGGTGACAGAGTCCATCTTGATCATAACATTGAAGTGGTGGATGAACATACATGAACTCTTCTATGGTTTTGGGCATGACTTCTCGTAGGGATTTTGGTCTTTGATATTGAACCAATGATTGTTAGTTTCCAATTTTTTGTTAAGGGTTAGTATAAATATCCATTTTTAGGTCTTTTGTTGGCCTTCATTTGTTTCAGAATGGCCATTTTATCCTCGAGTTGTGTTGGGCGAGACTAGTGCCCAGGTCTTCATACTTTTGGGAAAATTGGGTTTGATGGGCATGGTTGGATGGCCATGGTATCTTTGATGCATATTTTTGGTCTTAACAGAAAAACAAATTATATATATTTTTATTATCTATAAAAAATGCTTAATTTGGATCCGCAAATATATTAGAACTTTGGAAATTCATTGGTTGTAGTTAGCAAAACTTGTTAATATATTAAAAATTTAACTCTTAATTTTTTTTTCAAATATTTTTATATTGATTTATTATTATAATTTTCTTTTATACAATTGTAAAAATATGTATCACAACATAAAAATAGAAGAAAAATAGGTAAAAGCATATCTTTTCTAATTTATACTTAAGAGTTAAATTAATTTATTTTATAGATTTGGTTAATTTTTTAAGAGTAAATTTTAAAATCACATTTAGTATAATATAAAATAAGATTTTAAGTAGATTAAAATTTAGGTGAATTTAAATTATGAAATTATCTAATTTTTATTTAAGTTTTTAATAATATATTTTTGGTAGACTAAGTATTTTAGAACATTTAATCATAAATATGATAGAAATCAAATTAAAAAATAGCCTACTAAAATATATTACTCAATTGAATAACTAAACTTCTTAATTTTTAAGGAAATACGATATGTCTCTTGAACAAAATAGTTTAGTATAGACCTTTAGATTATCCAAGCATACCTAGACTAGGTAAAATAAATCTAGGGTGAAGCATTTCACTTTCAAGTAAGAATAATTCAATGTCTAGTTATGTTGCTACGTTAAAACACACATCACTTATTAGCACTAGAAAGAGAGTCCAAATTAAAAACTAGGAAAATCTGAGTAGGTATTTGTCACTTTAGAAAAAAATGTTTCCAATTCCATTGAAATTTGATTTTCTTTTTCTTTTTTGTTCAATGTTAGTTTTTACAAATTTATTCTAGGAATTAAACTACACATACAATTGTCTTGTAATGACAATTTCTAGGTTGGCCCAATCAACATTCCAAGAAATGCCCATGGTAATGCTTATGATTTTTATAAGTTCCTCCCATCCTAAACTCCCCTTGGTAAGAGAACTACATCATGATGCATAAAAGCTTACAAAAACTCTTAGCACCACTAAGAGTCATTCATGAAGAAATAACATGTAGACTCTTTTCGTGTACCTTAATGATGATGCATATGATTAGTACCTCCACCTTGTTGGGACTTGCAATTTTTTTAGAGTTGGTGGTTTGGTACTTGGTTGGGTGGCTTTTTCTTTTGTGGGTACTATTAGGCCTTAAACCCCAATAAGAAACTAGAACCTTTGGTTCCAAATCCTCTTTCCTCTCCCATGTTTGTTGCTTGAGCCCTATTTCCCTTGTTTACTACTCCATGTTCCTTGTCAGGTTTTGGGTCCTAGGTGGAACTTGGAACCTCACTTGACGGTTTTGATTTTAATCCTCATCCACTCTTGATTCCCTCTCTATTGTTCCTTTCCATGTTTCGGGTCTCAAGTGGAATATAGAACCTAGAACCCAGAACCTCAAAGGTTTTGGTTCTAAGACTTTCTTCCAATCCCCATTTTAATGTTCCTTGTCAAGTTTTAGGTCTTCGGTGAAACTTGGAACCTTAAGGGTTCTAGTTCTAGGTTCTCAGTCACTCTTGATTCTCACTCCATTGTTCCTTGTTGAGTTTTAGATGATAGGTGGACCTTGGAACATGAAACCTCAGAGATTCCAATCCCAAGTTCTCATCCACTCTTGATTCCAACTCCATTATTTGTTATTGGGTTTTGGGTCTCAAGTAGAACTTGAAACATAAAACTTCAAAATTTTTGGTTCTAAATCCCTACCCATTCTTGATTCTTGTTCCATTGTTCCTCATTAGGTTTTAACTCCTAATCAACACTAGGATCCAAGAGGTGCAATTTTTTAAAATCAATTTGGTTATGAAACTTAAACATCTAGTCTTGCTCCTAGTTACCACCATTAATGCAAAAGGTCTCCCAACTACCAAAATTCATTGTTGAACCCATCACGTGATTTGAGGTGCCTATTTTGGGTGGGATTCATCCTTGGTCATGGATTGACATTGTTACAATGCCACGTTGTAGGGTTTTCTCTATTGGGTGTTTTTACTATGTTTTGGGTCACCATTTTGATCATTGGACAATACCAAAGCATAGATAGTGGAGATAAATGCTCTAGAAGGGTAGATATGAAGATGGATAAAAAGTTCAAGTGCAATGGTTATCGAAATAAATCATAAAAACATTCTAAAACACCAGAATCAAACCATTATACCTTAAACCTTTGTCTTCCTCCTTGGATTGAGCCTTCAGTGAAGCCAAGGATGTGCCCCTCCTTAGCTTGTTTGGATTGGCTCCTTGTAGGATTGTGGATTTCTCTCCACACACAACAACAAAAAGGGTGATTACTTGATGGATTGAGTGATGGTCAATGACTAAGGATAAAAGCTTAAATTTTACTATAATGGGGATGCAATGAAGATGATTCTAAGCTCAAATGGGTAGCATATGATTACATGAAGATGAGATCAGAAAAATGAAGGGGAGGAGACCCCAATTTATAGTTTTGAGAGGAGAAAAATGGAGGGATAGGATTGATTTGAGATGAAGGGCCAAGATTGAAAGAAGGAGGTGAAGTGGATTGAGAGGACAAGATATGGAGACCCAAAGATTTGCCATAAAGGAATTTCTTGTCTCCACACTCCTCAAAGTACATGGGGAAGGGATCCTCAAATACATTGGAAGAATAAAAGGAATTTAAAATTCCTTGGGGGAAGGACAAGAGAATTTCAAATTCTCAAATAATGGATTGCATGGGAAAATGAAAAGAGAAAAGGAATTAAAAATTCCTTGGGAAGTGAGGGAGCATAGGAATGTGGGAGAATTTGAAATCCTTGAAATGACCAAAGTTGGTGCATTTAAGGTTTGGAAAGGTGAGAGGGGAAAGCCATTTATGGCATGTAGTTGACTTTTTCTCTAATCATGATGATTAGGATTGTGCAAATGATTAATAAAAGGGATTAGGTGGGTTACTGAATTAGAGGGCAAGTGGATAAGTTATGAGGATTTGACAAGAGGAGAGAGAATGAGTGGGGGAATTAAAAATTGGAGAATAATGATAATGAGGCTTCTACAAGAATTAATTAGGCTAAGTGGGATTAGAAGAAATGATTTGTAGGAATCACATGAATTAGGTTAATTAATTTAAATTAATTAACTGAAGGGGGATTAGAAGAATTAATTATTTGGACGACCTTCGCAGAACGAGGACAATTGATTTATTTGACAAATCAATTATTGGACTATAGAGACAAAATTAATTAAATTAATTTTTGAGAAAAATAAGAATAACATAATTAAATAATATGAGGACACTGTGAGTCTAGTATGAACTGGGGCATTCTTTATTTGCAACTGTCTTATCTCCATGCAAACGGATACAATGACTTTCTGGGTTGAACATATGCCTCGATTGTCATAACCTACTTGCCGTAATAAAGCTCAATGATGATAACACACAAGAAGCTCTTTCACTTTCATATCTTCTATCTTCCATCCCCCTTTCTTGATTGACTTCCATCGTCCTTCTCGAGTCAGTGTGGCTTGCTATCACATGACTGAGTATAATGACATGCCAAAAACATTTGCATTTCATGTAGTTGCACCTGCATTACCACATATTAAGCATTTCATACATACATATAGATATCACAATTGCATCATATCCTGCACACAACACATATTAGCACATTTTATATTTTCATCATGTAAATAGTTATTTGCATCGTCATATCCACCTGCATTTCATACATTCACATTTGCATTGACATAACATATTAAAAACATAAAAGAACAAAAATATTGCATTCCATCATGTACATATTTGCATCCATATCATAACCATCACATAGAAACATACACCATGAAACATCTCATCACATAAGAACACATGCATATAGTTGCCACAGAGATGAATCATCTCATATATATAAATCAAAAGTGTCATGATACAATGATGTCAAAATCATATGGCTACCATCAACCGCAGGTGTCTACATCATAATACAAAATGGTACAATACTGATACATAGGGAGCCCTCTACGGCTATGATGAACTCCCTCCCTCAGAGCCGCTTGGCCTCAACGAAATCTGAGCCCTGGAAGGACCCGCCTTAGGATCATCCCTCCTGGCCCCTCTATTTGGTGGTGGTGGAGGACCCATAACCCCACTGCTAGACGCCTGTCTCCTCTGGCTCCCTCCTATAGCTGTCGCTGTCCACGATGGTCTGTAGAAGCTCCTCGCCCGCTAATCTGGTGGCACTACACCATTGTATAGATCCCGCCAGTAGCCTATCTCCTCCCCTGCCTCCAGAACATAGGCATATCCAACTCCTGTGTCCTCTGCCGCCTGCCTCCCAGCCCTCAGTGTTGTCTCAGCCTCTGTGTAGCGTTGAATGGCCTGGTCCCGCTCCCGCTCAGTATCTCTGAGTTGTCTCCTCAGTCGATCCCTCTCCCTCTCCAACTGCTGGATCTCATCTGCTTGTCCCTGGCAGATCTCCCTCAGCTCAACCAGCTCATCCTCCTCCGCCTCGGCCCCCTGTGCCTCTGCCTATGGCTCTACCTGTGGCTCCCCCTGTATGGGTGCTTGTCCTTGTGCCTATGCCTGTACCGGTGGCTGTACCTGTACCTGCCTTTGTCCCTGTCCCTGCACCTGTCTGGGACCCTATGCTGCTGGCACCTGTAGCGGCAATCCACCGAGACCCCTCACAATCTGAGCCTATTTGTCCTCTCCACCCTCCCTCCACGACGCCACCCTCCTCTCTCCAACTACACCTCGTCTCCTTCGTCAGCCTCGCCCCCCATCATCTCCATCATCATCACCATCCCCACCACCATCTCCGTCTAGCAGCTCTCCTGGATCTGTCAGGTGTGGGAATGGATGCTCGACCCAATACGCTATGTACTCAGCATCCATGCCGACATCCTTGATCTCTGGCCACATATCCCAGGGTAAGGGCATCATCTCCACTAGCTGTGTAACAACCTGATCATATGATAGCAATGGCCCAAAGTGCGCCTGATCCCTGACCGTCCGTGCATACATACCATAACCCCGTGGCATCCGCTGAATCCTGCCAAACTACCTGCCCACCCTGTCAACCAACTGCCTCTCCAGTACATAGGGTGTCTACCCAATCAGATACTTGCTCCAGAAGGTGTAGGGTAGCTCTACTGCATCATCCTCCCACTGCTCACATCCCAGGTATGGCCTCCATATCACCATATCAATATCATCAATAGCCCACCGCTAGTACTCCAACCTGCCAATCTGTGGCTGCGAGGTGATCATATCGTACAAATACATGAAACTACGTCCATGGCCCCTGCCCCTGAAGTGTATCGGCCATGTCACTGGCAGATGCTCATATGCCCACACCTGTAGCAATGTCACTCCGTAGCCCAATCCCACTAATCCGTGGTACACAAACTGATGCAGCTCATAATATAAATGTGCCAGCACACACGGTCCCCAGGCATATCTGGTGTGCTGAGTAACTAGTGTCTCCAGTGCACCTCCCCAGCCCACAACCAACCCTCGTGTCGCTCTGTCCAGACACAAGAACCCACTAATCACTCCTCCCAGTACCACTGGTAGTCCTAACCCTGTCGCTGCCATGGTATCCCAAGCAACGTGTCCAACCCTCATCTCTAATACCGGATCCTGGAACACTCATCTCAGGGCATCCCTGTCTCCATCTCGATCGTACGGAATCAGCTCCCCATCGATCGATATCCATAGAATCCTGTATACATCCTCCAGGGTGATTGTCATCTCCTGCATCGGTAAATGGAACGTGCAAGTCTCAAAGTGCCATCTTTTTGCTTGTGCAGTCAGCAATCCCATGTTCGCCCGAAACTCAGGCACATACATAATCAGTCTCAATCCCATAGCCTCAATCGCAGCTCAGTCCTCGAATGTCAACTCAGGTTGCAACCTCTGAGTCGATGGGAATCTCTCCCGTGACTCTAGCATAGGCAGATACTCTTGCAGTCAAGAAAATCAATCATGTTAGTCATAGTGGCATTCACTGTTCATCACAAAATGCTACTTTTTATCTACATATATATGGTACTCTATCCTAGTGACACTCACTGTTCATCACAAAGTGTTGCTTTTTATCCTAGTGGTACTCCCTGTTCATCACAAAGTACTACGTGTTTTGCACTCCCTATTTATCACAAAGTGCTATTCACATTTGCACTCCCTTTTCATCACAAAGTGCTGACGTAGACGCTTGGATGTTTTTGACATTTTTTGGACCCTATCCTAGAGCACATTTATTACTCTATCTAGCATGCATTAATGACAAAAATAAATGCAACAAAGTACAAGGAGGTTTTGTGGTACTTACTGGCTCTCCTACATCTGCTAGCCTTTGGAATTGGCGAACGCAGTCGAATCTGTGAATCATTGCCATCGCTGCTGACTGCTGCTGCTCTATCTCGCTCTGCACTTCGATCTCTTGAAGGTGTGGATGACAATGAGGATGTATTTCCCTTGTGGTCTATCTTATAGACTACCCTAGCCCTAGCCCTAGCCCTCGTTTCCCATGTCAATCTTCGTTATCCCGTGACTCTGTCACTCTATCTGGTCAGTCCATTCTAGCCTTTCTTTCTTATCGAGAGATTGTCTGCGATCTTTCCAGACATTTTTTCATCCAATCTCTCGAGGGGGCATATCATTCCCATCCTGGGGCAACTCTGTATTAGTTCATCTTATCTTGTTTGAAACAACGCGACAAGCCGCATTGTCTCAAAGAGGGGCAAAATGTAGACACCTAAAATTGTCATGTCTAATTAAATAAATATTTTATTTATTTAATTACTTTAGCCTAATTCTTCTATTAATTAAATAAATATTTATTTATTTAATTAATTCATTTATCCTCTTCTAGCTTTATTTCTCATTTAAATAAATACTTTTATTTATTTAAATTATCATTTTCCTAAATAAATATTTTATTTATTTAATTATCCCACTTCTTCTATTAATTAAATGAATCTTTATTTATTTAATTAATTCATTAACCTTTTCTACCCATGACACATGTCATTCATCTCTTAATTCCTACACTACCTACCCCCTTTCATTATTTTATTATTTTCCGTACCTACCCTCTAATCATAGCCGACCTCCTTTTACACCTCTCAATCTTAGCCCTCCATTTCATATGGTGTCTTCTATATAAGGAGATGCTTCCTTCATCATCAACCCTAACTAACTACCTAGCTAATGAATCAAGCTAACTACTACTTGGCATATGAGATCCTACTTGCAACCACATTCCATTCTTTGTTGAGCTCTTGTGCACACAAAATTTGAGAGCAAATATATCAAGCAAGATCAATGGAGATAGGAAGAATGGAGATTCAAACCCTATTGGACATGTGATGGTATAATCTTTGTGATTTCATTTGATTTGCATTGTCTTAGGTAATCTTCATATGTTATGGTGGATCTTTGTTGTTGTTAGGCTAGGGTTTTGTGGTTGAATCTATATAGTCTTTCAATGTTGTTGTATCCATTTCACCGTAAACATTTTGGCACGCCTGATGGGACTCTTGTCCCTTTTGCATTTAACATCCTTTGTTGCAGATTTTGTGTTTTTGAAGTTGCAGATCTGACATTTCCGACGACATTGTGATATTTTCGCGTTTGCGCACTTGCGGATCGCGTTTTTGATTTTCTGTCGCGTCTGTGACATCTGGAATCGCATCAGCGTCTTCGACATTATTTCACTTTTTTTTTTTGCAGATTCTGAAAACCGCGTCTGTGTTCTTTAGTCGCGTCTGTGGTGTTTTTAGGCACGTCTGTGTCCAGAAGCCGCGTCTACGTTCTGAAACCACGTCTGTGTTTCATAGAAGCGCGTCTGCATCAGAGAGCCGCGTCTGTGTTTGGGGTAACCGCGTCTGTGTACACTTATTTGCATTTTGGATTTTTATTGATTCAAGTTTTTAGTCATTCGGTTTTATTTTTAGATCTGGTTTATTTTGAGCTAACAGTTGTAGATCTAGCTAATGAAATTGGTGCAACTTGCCTTGAAAGCAAAATCATTTTGTTGAAGACCCCTATTTTCACAAAGTCTTGTGGATCTAAAATTTACCTAACTTGTGTGCTTGCAGGAAGGGGTTATTATTTCAAACAATCCAAACTACTAATAACTCTTTGTTGCAGGTCCTTGGCAAGGGTTTTGGATTTTTATTGTGTGCCTTGTTTTCATAGACTAGCAAACACTTCAATTGGTGCACTAAAATTGAATCATTGTCTTTTGTGTCTTGAGCAATAGGCTCTTTTTGTTTCATCTTCAGAGGGCCTGTCTCCCCGTGTGGTCATTAGGACTACTAGTGAGGAGAGAACGACCCAAGTGGTAGCAAAAGAAAAGCCATCTTCTTCCAAACCACTATAAATAACTGTATTCATGGTGAAAACTATGAATAACGTGTGCTGATTAGTTCATACTGACACTATGTCTCCCCATAAACCCTTTTGATCAAATTTATTTGATCATTTGTAGGGCGTAACCCCTACCGACTGGGAGCCTTCTGTATTTACAGAGCTGAAAGTGCCACATGTATGGCCACACGAGCGGATGCCCTTACTAGCACCTTTTTGTTTTAGAAGCCCAAATCCTTCTAGTTGCTGGGGCAGGAGGTCGGACCTCTGGTAGCAGCCCACACACATACGGTTCTTAGTAGAGATACAAAGTTCGCCACGGGGAGTTTTCGTGGGGACTAATGCTTGGCTGACCCGAGAAGTGAGTGCCGAGGGTGGAGCTAGTGAGGTCAAGCATCTAAGTATCCGCTCTGAATAGTGTAGCCTCGAGGGTAAAACCCCATGTGGGATCAACAACTATTGTCTTGGCCAGCCATAAGAATTGTGCTTGACTTATTTTAAACATTCAAACATTCAAGACCAAACAACAAAACATTGTGTCTTTTGTGTCTTCAAGTGTATGCAGAGTGTTTGAGGAGGGAGGGGTCACACTGAGGGAGGACCTAAAAACTACCCTTACAAAGGGAGATGATTTGAGGAGGGACAAGGATGAGACAAATTGGCTACTAGAGGAGGCAAGTAGTGGGGAGGCTACATGACAACTTCAAGAGGAGTTGCAGCGGATGGATGAAAAGATCGAGACACTTCGAGATAGGTTGAGGATGACAAAGGTCTATACTACCAGGTTGAGGAGTGAGAGAGATGTGGCCCAATAGTTGTTGGCTCCTGATAGATTAGGGTCCCTCTTGCCTGAGATCATGACAACAAGATAGCATGCATAGAGGATGAGGAGAGAGATTCAATATTATTGAGATCTCTACCATCAATCAGTTTTGAGCGATCAACGAGCACCCTCGTATGCAGAGAGCAATACATCCCATGAGACCCAGAGCCAACAGTTGGGTGCCTCTATGGGGATGAGGGCACCATGAATAGAACCCAATGGACCCTCAGGTGTAGGTGGAGGAGACAGGGAGAGAACATGCTAGTGCTCATTGATTTATATGTGACATATTTTTTACCCTTGAGGTGTACCATTGTACCATGATTAGACACATTTTTTGAGATATTTATTAGACATGATTTTTTGCGGTGGTTATGCATGTGTTATTTTATTATGGACTATATATGAACTTATTATTTATATGTGATGGATGATGATTTATGATTTGATGATATGATTATGAATGTGGTTTGATCTATCTGTGTTGCAGGATGGATAGTTATGCTATATATGCATATGTACTCTATGTGATGTTCATAACATGTTTGTGGATGCAGATGTGATGCATGCCTATATGATATGCAGTTTTTGATTTTTCGTGATGTATGTTTATGGATGAATGATTATGCTATATGGATATTTATGATATATGTGATGCAAAAATAGATGCCATATATGCACTTAATGTTTATGATTTGATGTATATGTGATTTGGTGGATGTGCTATGCAAATGTGATGTAATGAATGATACTAAAGATGGAATGAATGCACCTAATAATAAAATGCACCTAAAAGTGCTGATTGAATAAATGCAACTAAAATGATGAATGAATGCAATGGATCTAAAATGAATGTGATTACTATGATGATTTTGACTAGATGCAAATGAGATGTAATTAATAGTATAATGCGCTTAAATGATATAAATGCAACTACTATTATGAATGCATCTAAATAAAGATGAATGGATGTAAGTAATAATACAATGTACCTAAAATGCAATGCAATGAGTTTCAAACCCTAATGAGAACCCTTATTCAACCACTAATATCACAGGTAAAAGAAACAGGAAGTGTGTTGAACTTGTTCTCGACTAACTTACCAAATTGTGATTATTTTTAGGTGAAAGTATAGTGTTGTGTCGCACTTTAGGCTAAGTGCGAGGGAAAAAAAATCCTACTCGGCTGAGTCTGCATGGTGCCTACATGGAGGACAGGTGGCGGAGTATACTCAGCTGAGTAGGAGTCGATCGAGTCCTACTCGACCAAGTAGGGCTCGACCCTACATATACCCACTGACTGCACTTAGCCCCCCATTTCTACAGTCCAAAATATCTAGAGTGGGAGGGGGGCTAAGAAGTCCTTTATATATTAGGGAAAGGGTGGGGAAGCGAGCGATCGCTTCCCCATGCAACTGCTCGTGGAGGGTCCCACCACTTGGGGGACTTGACCGAGCCCTACTTGGCCAAGTCCCACTTGGTTGAGGCTACCTATGTGGCATCCCACATGGAAGCCTACTCAAGAAACCCCCCTCCCCCCTCCCTCCAATTTGTATAACTTTCAAGTTTTGCTAAGAATTAGACCATCAATTTTTATTTTTATTTTAAACTAAAATACCCTTTTTGAGAGCTCGGAGTGAAGAGCGTTGACATATCATTTTTATAGAATTTCAATTAGAATTAGTATTATTAAAAATACAAAATACTACAGGTAGGTATATTAACATTCGAGAAGACTTTGATTCGGAAAAACAAAAAACACAGTAAAGTATGTCAGAAAAATTTAAAAATTATATATAACACTAGAGGAGAGAATCCTCTTCAAGAATATATAATTTTTTTTGGGATTGCTATAGTTTTGATAGGGGAAATTTGATGGGAGATGAAAACTGTCGATTTCGGGAAACTTCGACTTTGAATTGTTATAACGGTGAAAATATACATCGAAATCAGATTTTTTTTTCTGCACTGGCTATGGATGTCATCTAAAACATATTTCAAAATCAGACAAAAACAAGATTATTTATATATAGTTTTGTGGTGGGAGGTGAAACCCTTGATTTGCAGTATTTTTTAATAATTAAAAAATTGACTTTAATAATTAAAGAATCATATCAATTCTTGTTCCAATTTTTTTTTTTAAATAATAGGCATAAACTTAATCCAATTTTACACATTTCATCAACTTACATCATGTTCAAATACCAAATAGAAATATCGCTTTTGTGCCATTGAAGTTGAATTGTTTTGCTATTGTTAGCCTTTTTCTTTATAAAAGTGAGACACAAGTTTGTACTTTTACCCTTTCAAATGTTTTATATTGAATAGTGTGATTATTAATGATTGCAGAAATAAAGGAGGCCAATTGATGACTCACATTACCATTTGCGTGGGATATTAATGTAATGGTAAATGATAATTATAATGAACTTAAAATGAACCTAAAATGAACCTAAAATGAACATGAAATTTAATGAGACATGCAACTACATGAAATGATAGTAATGATTTTGGTAATGTTCCAATCATAATACAATGATACGAGACTAGACAAAAGAGAAAAGGGGGGGAAGAAATGAATAAATGGAGGTCTTTAAAATGCAAGTGATATGGATGAAATGGGGGGATGTTTGTTGTTGTGTATATGTGGAGAGGTAACCTAGGTTTTGATATTGCCAAGGATGACCTACATCATTGATTATAGGAATCAAAATGTTGTGGAAATCCAAGGCATGGACTAGACTCTCAGACAATAGGTATCACTTGCACATAATCGGATAAACATCATGATGATGTAGGTACATGATTGTAGGTTCGTGCAAGAGAGACCCTCAAACAGATCATACCACACAAAACATGCCCCAATGTACACCAACCCAAGACATACCAAGATATAGAATGATCCTAGTAGCCATAGATAGGAGTAGTTGTAGGACATAAAGATGCAAATCAAAGCAACAAACCAAATCATACAAACAAAATGCACATGGCCAACTGACATATCTTGCCAAGACTAGGACTTAGGATGATGGATAAACTGCCAGGCATGGGAAGGATACATCCCAATGGGCAAAGGTGATTGATAGGACTGTAGGCAATAAAGTAGCTAGCAAGTGTCTGTGAATGCAGATGTGAAATTGTTTGCGAAGACTCAATAAAGCTCACGTGGATGGGAGATTGGATGATGTGCAAGTCAAGAAGAAGCTTAGCTTGATAGGATAAGCTCACAGATCGGAGGATAGACTAGTGTGATGGGACAAAAGCTTAATTCGATGGGACGATGCTTATTCACAGTTTAGAAAAAAACTAATCATCTCGGGTTGGTGGAGGGGGATGAGGGGAAGTGGAAGGGGGAGTGGACTTGGGTAATTTAGAAATCATTCCAACTCTGTTGTGGATAGGGATTGTAGTAGATGGGAGAGTGATCGAAACAAAGAGTCATCCTGCATAGATGGCTTACATACCTTATTTCATTCAGTTTATCAAAAATGGGCAATGAGTGGGTGGGTGGGAGGAATGGGTTATGCGAGGGTGGAAAGCGGAGCTTGCTTGCAAACACTATGGAAAATTGTGAGATTGTTAGGGGGGAAGATGGAAATTCTTAAGTCTCAACCCTAAAAAGCAAGTTTGTCTGAGAAGACGATGGATCTAGCTTATTTACCTTGACACCTGGAACTAGGTTTTCACCAAGGTACTTGCCCATAGCACCACAAAGTGGTTTTCACTGATGGATGAATTGATTTTTTATTTTTTACTTGTTTCATTTTTTTTTTTTTGTATTTTTATGATTTTTTGATTTTTTTGATCTTTTTATTTTTATTTTTGAATACTGGTAACCTCTGAAGACTAGGCATATAATCTCTTCAGATGCATGATATTCATAGTCTCATCCAAAGGATCTCCTTT
The DNA here is from genome assembly GCF_030272615.1 of Cryptomeria japonica. Taxonomy (NCBI): domain Eukaryota; kingdom Viridiplantae; phylum Streptophyta; class Pinopsida; order Cupressales; family Cupressaceae; genus Cryptomeria; species Cryptomeria japonica. The sequence continues at coordinate 462,616,066 of NC_081407.1, read as the reverse complement.
AAGAGTAGCCAAGTGATAGGCACCTGATCCATATTTTGCTGTGATTACATAAGGTCCAAGCCAATTAGGCTCAAACTTGCCTTCTCACGATCTTGTAGATTTCTTTGATTTTCCATAAGCACCAGGTCACTGATGCCAAACTCATAGGTTCAAACATTTTTTTTGTAGCTTAGCCATAGTCAATTTTGATATACTCGGAGATGATACAAGGCCTTGAGGCGCCTTTCATCGTTCAAGCTCTTGCAATCTAGCGACTCAATATTCTTCATTAGGGAGAATGTTCTACAGGGAGACTCGAAGTGAAGGGGTCTTGATCTCAAGGGGGAGGAAAACTTTAGAACCAAATACTAGGGAGTATGGGCTGGCACTTGTGGGTGTGTGGATGCTTGTGCGATAGGCCCAGAGGGTGGGATGGAGTTGCAACTACCAATCACGACTAGCTTCATTGACTATTTTCTTGAGGATTTTGATAAGGGTTTTGTTTGAAGCCTCAACTTGACCATTACCTTGTGGGTAATATGGAGTGGAAAAGTGGCGCTGGATGGAAAATTTCTAGCATAATTCTTTAACATACTGATTTTTAAAAGGTCTGCCATTGTCTATGATGATTACCTTAGGGATTCCATAGCGCCAGATGAGGTAGTTCAGGACAAATTTGGAAATTTGTTTGCTAGTTGTGAAAGTGAGGGGTATGGTTTCTACCCATTTAGTAAAGTATTTAGTGGTGATTATTATAAATTGATGTGTATTGGATGAGGTGGGGTGGATTTTGCCTATGAGATCAAGACCCCATTGTGAGAACGACCATGGTGTGATGAACAATTGTAGATCCTGGGAAGGTGCATGAATTTTATCGTTGTGTTTCTGATAGAGGATACATTTATTCACATAGTGATATGTGTCTTCTTCCATTGCAAGCCTGTAATATCTCATGCACAAGAGCTTCTTAGCCAATGTGAGGCCGCTTGATTGTGCTCCATAAATACCTTTGTGCACTTTGCATGGTGCCCATTCAGCCTCCTCTTTGTCGAAACACCTTAGCAGGGATGCATCAAAAGGCCTTTGAAAGAGGGTGTTGGCAAGAATAGTGTATTGAGAGGAGTGATGGATGAAGGTTTATTGTTGGGTTTGAGTGAGATGTGGGGGAATGATGTTGTCTTGGAGGTAAGCGTAGGTTTCCTGATACCAAGGAGATTGAGAACCAATGAGAACACATATCATTTCTGATTCAGGGACATCACATGCAGGTACTAGGAGTTGCTCGAACAAGAACTCACACTTTTGACTATTTGTTGGCATTTGCAGGAGGGAACCAATTGAAGCCATAGAATCAACAAAACAATTGTTTTCTCGAGGGATTTGATCAAACTGGATAAGGGTGAAATGCTACTTGAGGTCTTGTACCATGTTGCGATACGAAAGTAACTTGTCATCCTTTGTTTGATACTCATCATTGACTTGTTTTATGACAAGTTGGGAGTCACCATAAACCTATAGATTAGTCATCTTCCATTGGATGTTGAGGTAGAGCCCAATGATAAGAGCTTCATACTCCACGATGTTGTTGGTGCATGCAAAGGCTATCTTGTATGACTTTGGGATGCAATCTCCTTGAGGTGTTATGAGAAAGATACCTGCTCCTGATCCATTTTGTGTACAAGAGCCATCAAAGTACAACTACCATTTTGAAGATGTGGTGACAGTCATAATGACATCATCAAGGAATTCTGTGATAAGGGGGTGATCACCTTGAAGAGGAGCATCAACCAATTGATCTACTATAAATTTTCCTTTGATTGCTTTTCGGTCTACATACTCAATGTCGAATTCACTCAAAAGCATGGCCCATTTAGCCATGTGACCTGTGAGACATTCTTTGGATAGAAAATATTTGAGAGGATCAATCTTTGCTATTAGCTTTAGCTTGTTGTTAAGCATATAGTGCCTTGATTTTTGTGTGTTGTATACCAATGCAAGACAAGCTCTTTCTATGGGGGTATAATTGAGTTCATACCCTACAAGAGTGCGACTAATGTAGTAGATTATATTTTATTTGTCTTGGTCATCTATCTGTGCTAGCAATACCCCCAGTGCCACTATAGTTTCTAATATGTACAAGACTCAAGGGGAAGCCAAGTATTCTTTCAGTTTGTCGAAGGCCTTTTGACATAGGTGATCCCATTTGAATTTAGTGTCTTTACGTTCAGGAGATGTGAAAATGGGTGACACTTATCTGCCAACTGTGCAATGAATTTGTGGATAGACTGGAGTTTCCCTTGAAGGCTACACAACTATCTGAGTGTTTTAGGAGGAGGCATTTCCATTATAGCTTTCACTTTTGCGGGGTCCACCTCAATGCCTCTACAATAGACTATAAACCCTAGGAGATTTCTTGATGTAACTCCAAAGACACATTTCTTAGGATTTAGGCGCAACTTATATTTCTAAAGTTTGTCAAAGATCTGCCTTAAGACTGGAATGTGCTCATCTCTTGTTTTTGACTTTCCTAGGAGATCATCTACATGATCTTCCATTATTTTGTGCAAGAGGTCATGAAAGATAGTTGTCATTGTGCATTGATAGGTTTATCCTGCATTCTTAAGACCAAAGAGCATGACTTGATAGCAAAAGGTGCCCCAAGGTGTTGTGAATGTTGTCTTATATTGATCTTCTTAGGTGATCCTTTTCTGATTGTATCCAGAAAAACCATCCATCAAGGAAAGAATCTCATGTCCGATCATGATATCTACGATCATATCTATGTTGGACAGTGGAAAGTCATCTTTCAGACACGCTTTATTGAGGTCTCTGAAATCAGTACAAATTCTGATGCCCCTTGTAGGCTTGCCAATAGGTACAATATTTGAGACCCACTCAAGATAATCAATGGGTTTGATGAAACCCACATCCAATAACTCTTGTAATTCTGCTTTGACCAGTAGAGCAATCTAAGGATGCATCTTGCATATCTTTTGTTTGACAGTTTGGCATTCAAACGAATAGCAAGATTATGTACTACCAAGTCATGATCAAGCCCTGACATATCATCATACGACCAAGTGAAATTGATTTTTGTCTTGTCTAAAAAGTTCATAAAGTTCTGTCTTTCTTGATCCTTTAGAGTCTTGGGTATGAGTACGTTCTTCAAAGTGTCTTCTGTACCCAAATTGATTGTATGTTAGAACATAATTTTATTAGGGATCACATCCTTATAACAATTATATATAATGTTCTATTATAAGGTTATTAAACCTTATATAATATATGCTTTAAAAGCATATCCCATTTGAAATAATTATAGTCTAATAACTATTAGATTATTAATTATTTATGAGTGGGGGTTATTGAAAATGTGTGACTAGTGAAGTCACCCTTCCTCCTATATTTAAGGAGGTTCTCTCTCATTTGAGAGGTGTGTGAATTTGGAGCTTTATGGTGAGTTGTATCACTATGCATATGAGGTATTATTGGCCATGTGGAAGTATTGGAGGAGTGTCCCCAGGTTCATGTCTATTTTATTATAGACTATATTTGTAAGCGTTTTAATTAAATGATGCTTTATGGGGTTTTTTACCCGAAAGGGTTTTCCCCATGTATATCTTGTGTAATGTGTACATTTTGCATGTATGATTCTCATTTCATTTATTTCATATCTTGTTTATAATGATTAGTATCCTAAGATCCTAATTTCTAACATGCAAATCTTCCATGTTACGGTCTTCTGCCAAATGACAAGAATCACATACTGGTTAAGGTCTTTTACCGGTGTAAACCAGGGGTTCGTAGTGTTTCACTGTTTGCTCCCCCTAAGCTTTTCTAATGCTTAGTTTGCCAGTTTCGTTATTTCCACACTAGGTGCAGAAACTGGTTCTTCTTGCAACACTACTGGTTTCTTCTTCCAGGTTTTGTTCATATCCACTTGAACAGTGTCAAAATCAATCTTTCCTTCCGAAGTGACCGATATAACGTTTGATATACTCTTTCTACTTCTGCAGAATCTCGCAATGTGACCTGGTTTGTTGCAATGATAGCAAACCATTCTAGGTTCTCTCCAAGGTCCATTATTCATGTTACTGTTCTTCCTCCTGCATGTTGCAGCAGTGTGACCATGACCATGATAGATCATACAGTTTGCTCTCCATCTAGTTGCCGCTTGATAGCCACCGCTTCTTGACTGATGATTAAAGGTATTAAACCGGTTGTGATTCTGGTTCACAAAAGGTTCCAGACCAACTCCTTTAGTCCTCTAAGGATATCTTCTAGTGTTGTTCATAAGAGACTTGCATTCAGATGCTCTATGCCTAAACTTGTTGCATGCATAACAGTTACCATTGAATCTATAGGATCTAGGCTTATCATTTAGAAAATAAGGAAAATTATTGTAAGCCTTACTCCTACACACATTGGCAGTAGGTCCTTCTTTGAGACAGTTAAAGCAAACATGTCTAAACTTTTTCTTACCTTTATCCTTTGATGTCGGTTGTTTCTTTGATGCTCCAGCATTTGTACCAGAGGTATCACCTTCCTCATGACTGGAATAACCAAGTCCATCAGTATTCTTGACAAGTTTGGCAGATTCAAGCTTTTTCTCTAGCTTAACAGTACTCTTGTTGAACTTATCAAGTATTTCCTTTGACTCAGAGAGTTCTTTGGAAATAGCAGAATTTGTTTCCATCAGGTTTTCATTCTCAGAGATGGCAATGTTTAGTTCTCCTTTCATGTTTTCCTTTTCCACTTTGCTCGCATGGAGTTGAGCAGTTAGGGCATTGATCTCTTGCTTCAGCTTGGAGTTTTCATAATCTTTATCTTTGACCAGATCTTCAGCTTTCCTCCGGTTCTCAAGGTCTTGGCACTTTTAGATAGTCAGTCCTTCCAATTCCTTTCTCAGGTTGGAATTGGATTCATTCAGCTTTTCTACTTCTTGGATCAGGGCTTCCATGTCCGCTTCATCAGAAGAATTGTTTTCAGATAGCTCCATCAGCTTTTCAGCATGTTCTCTCCTTTTTGCTTGAGATGCCTTATATTTGACCATAAGATCATCATAGGCTTGCTCAGACTGAGTGAGCCAATGAGTAAGTTCCCTCAATGTGTATTCCCCCATATCTCTTTCCAAGTGGTTAGACTTATAGAAAGGTAGGCTCTGATACCAATTGATGAATACTAAGAGGGGGGGTGAATTAGTATGCCAAAAATATTTGTACTTAAACACTTTGCTAGACTAACAGTAAACTGGTAAAACAGTTTAGCAAACAAACCGGTTAGCACACATGCAAACCAAATAGCAAATAATGCATTCACCCACAGAAGCACAAACACCATAACACAAGAGATTTTGACGTGGAAACCCAAATGGGAAAAACCACGGTGAGATGGAACTCACAAGTAACTATCTGCAGAATAGGAACCCGACCGGTTAAGGTCAAGACTGGTTAAGGTCATACAATGTTCTTTACCAGAACAGATCCTGTTAGGAATCTCAATCTCTGTTAGGAGATAAGTTTGATTAAAGACTACCTTGCTAGAGGATTTTAGATCCACAGATGTGAACCACCTTGTTAGGATTTACAAAAAGGCTTTTGGGCCTACTCGATTAAGGGATTCAGACTTGTCAAAGATGTGAGTAATCAACAAGTGAGTGATCTAGCTAATAGCACAAATTGCTTGGTTAGATCCTTGATAGCTCGTTCCTAATGCATTCCAGCATTACTTCAGTCTTCTACACATTCACACTCTCTCTAACTCATCAACCACCTTGAACCCTAGCAACAACCTAAAACCCTAGACATGATGTCCTTATAAAGGAATCTGATTTCATGTCGGTCCAATAGGATTACAATATAATTTCCTAGATTCAATGCATCTAGACATATTCTGTAACACGACACAAAAAGCACATTTAAAGTGTCGGCACCGTCAAACAATCAGTGGATGGTAACTCATCACAAAATACTAGTTGGTAACTCATCACAGGGTATTACCGGTTCACACAAAATACCGGTTTAAGAAAAATACTGGTTGTCGGTTTGAAAAAATGAAGATTGGGAAAAATGTGTTCTTCCACTTTGATCCTTTGTACCGCTTGAGATCCTCTAACCGCTTGGGGTCAACATACCGCTTCAGATCGGTAAACACTTTCTGCAAAACACCAATAGTCTAAGGACTATAATGCATCATACCGGTTGGAACAAATACCGGTTGAGCTTTAACTTATTCATACAAAAGTGATCTCAATGCAAGTGTGTGTCCATCAATGACAATCACAACATAATCATCAAAGATGCCAACAATATCAATCACCAATCACCTCTTTTTCGACTAAGTGTTATTTTAAAATGGTCGTGACCTTCCACATCTTTGACCAAACACTGTTTTAAATGATCATGTTCTACTCTTAAAGAACGTATCGTTTAGTAGCGACTTCCTTATAAATTTATGGAATGGTAAAAAGGTCCACGTATGAGGTTTCACCCTTGGAATTTTTCCCTGTATCTTGAAAATATGAAATAATTCTCAATTCTTTATGCTTCAAAGTTGTCCATACTCTTCTTCAAAACTCCCATGTGGCTGTGATGACATTTGGCTTTACGCCTACAAATTGGATTTCCTTGAAAGTTTTTTAAATTAAACAAATCTATTTTGTGAGTGGCATCTCTGAAACATAACATGCCCAAGCATTGAACCTTCATATTGCTAAGTATGGCAGTGCATCTGAATGGACTAAACAAGTCAAACAGATTTTACAAGCATCTTACTTAGGGAGTCATATCTTCATTAAATCTCTCTTTCCCTAGAGGTAACTTAGAAATTATTGATCTTTGCTTGAGGAAGATCATTAAATTCACATGCTGAATATCATTTGTCAACATCATGGCCCCCTCTTCCAAATGAGTTTTTTTCCTTGTTGCCAGCCCACACGCCTTTTCTTGACCAGTGCATAGATTGTCCATAGTGAGCACAATTTCTTACAATTAAGCCTGGATAAAGAGGAGATATTAAAATTAATATATATTTCCATGAGTTCCACATTAATACAAGATCTTGGCGTCTTCACCGCACTACTGCTTTACATTTACTTTTCACTTTGGACTCCCACATTTAATTATAAGGAAATTGTATTATTCTACATAGCTTCATAATTTTTTATTGATTTGATTAGGGTTGAAGGTTGGCCAATATGTGAGCTCTGAATTCATAGAACAAGTCTATTTGTATAAAATTTAGATATATTTTTGTAAAGCGGAAAAATCGAACCCTAGTCGTTCTCCCCTCCCCAACTCCGAGGAGGGAGAAGGGAGAGTCACTAGGGTTGATGGTTTTCACTTAGGAGGGACTTTACATTCAAAAGAGGGGTTGAAACCCACAAGATCCAATCCCACGCAATGCAAGATTGGATTCTATATGAGTTTCAAGGGTTGTGATAGCAAGGATACCCTCTTTTGTAAAGAATGTAGATGGAAAGATTGAACTAGGAATGCATAGAAAGTGAGAAAGATTCGCTTATAAACTGAGTTAGGGATATAGGATGAAGCTGCGGACCTGGAATTAGCAATAAAATGTCGAGACGGCACTGTCCTGCAAATTTGAGCAAAAGTTGACGAGACGATGGCGCCCGGCGTGCACACGGTCCTCCAAAAAATCCGCGAAACGAAGGGGGATCTGTTCGTCTCTGCACAAGGATTCCAGATCTTCAATTTCAGCTGCGTACCTGCAACCTACACACAGAAAAGCGAAGACGATTGGGGGGTTAGGGATTAGGGGTTTGCCCTTAGGTCAAACCCCGGTTTTGGAATTAACCAAGAAATGAGAAATGCTGTAAATGTAATGTAAAACAAGTACTAGTACCTTGTTGTAAGGATGTTTGTATCCTTATATGCGAAGGTATAGATGTTGTTGTTTGTTGTATGTTGTATGTTGTAGTATGTGATCTCCTCTTCAATGGTTGAATCCTTGTCTTGAATGCAACACTTAGCCTTGAATGGAGACTTAGAATGATCAATTGCTTGAAGGAATGTTTGAATGCTTGAATGCTTGAATGCTTGAATGCTTGAATGTTTGAGTATCGTTTCCACGTCTTGTACACATATGTCCTTCCTCCTCAAATGGGAGAGGAAATGTAGTTTATATACTTGCCAATTAGGGTTAAAAGACTGATTTTACCGACCTTAGGCCGACCAGGAAATGTTATTTTCCAATTTGCAAACAAAAAGGCCCGAAGTCCCATAGGAGACCGGGCCCAAAATAGGGCCAGGGACCAGGGCGCAGGGCACCATGGTCCTGGGGGACCAGGGCACTGGGCACTCTGGTCCCACCTCCCAGGACAACAGGGTGCAAGGAGGATCAGGCCAGGGTGCTGGAAAAATGCAGTTTTTGGTGTCATGAGCAAGTTTCGGGGTCTCCATTCAGGTTCAGTGTTGCGTCGCCATCGTGAAGACACAAATGCGGTCGAAATTGCAAGTGTCACAATTTTAGGACGCTACATTTAGCCCCCACTTTAGCGGGAGTATAAGCGTACGCTCATACTTCTGGTAAAGTACAAGGAAACAACATTGAAAAACTTTCACCACGTCAAGGAGGCAAGATACACCAAGCCCCCAGTGGACTAAGGATCTTACGACTTCGATTGACAAGGTAAAAGGGAAGATCACGAGGGAGAACCATGACTGTCAGTAGCAAGGTTCCCTCACTATGAGTCATGCAAGAAAGATATCAAAAATTTTCAAGGCAAAGCTAAATTTGTCAAGAAATTTTCAAGTATCTTGAAAAGATATGAACGGGATGTATGCCCCCCTATGTTAAAGCGATCGCACACGCCTCACCGGGGGTGATTGCTTTAAGGTAGTGATACATATAAGAAAAATGAAAAAGGGAAAGGAGCATGTTATCACAAGGATTTAGCCCCCAAGTGTGAGATAAGCCCAAGGATAATAGACACAAAACATAAAGCACGAGGTGACTTCGCTTTCCTCGGGGTCAGTATGCTGTATGATAATTCATGTATATCATATGTATGTATGCATAATTGTTCTTCATTCCCCAATCAAGGAAGGTCACCTAGAAGAAGGGAACACATGTGTCTTTTGAGTCAACATGAGAGAGATCGAGAGATCTCAATGCTTTGCATCGTCCTCAAGTAGACAACACTAAGGACAACAAATAGAAGAATGAGAATAACACATAGAAGACGTAACGAAAGAGAGGAGGAGAGAATCTGCTATGCTAATGAAACTAGTCTAGCACGTCATCTACCTGCCGATCTTGCTGATCAGTATTTTGGGAAGGTAGGGAACACGCTAGAGGAGGAACATCCAACACAGCAGATGGACCTATCACAAGATCCAAACAAGGGCTATGTTCATATCCCAAGCCACGGTGTTCTTGTCTAGGAGCTAGGATAAGTGCTTTAGAAAATTCGTTAGATAAATGGTTATCAATATCAACAAGTTCATATTCACTATCAGAATGAACAGGAGAAGTAGCATTTTCATCATGAATAACATTTTCATCTATATCATCATCAAGATTTATAAAAATAGGATCTTTAACTCGCACAGGATCAAGACCATCATGCATCTTATGTTTAGGAGATTTCGGCTCAATCGTCGGTTGAGGAGAAAATGGAATAATGCTTGTTGAAGGTGTTTTTGGGGATTGCAAAGTTTGAGCTCTAAGACGACGCTTTCGCCGGCATTCACGTGCAGAACGATTTCGTCTAGTCTTAGTAGGAAGTTGAGAAGATTGAGGAGGAGGAATGTTCTCATCCTTATCACTTGGGTGTTTAGGTTGTGGTCTTTTAGGCTGAACAATAGGAGAAGAGGAAGGTCTCTTCTCTCCATAAGAGGAAGGAGGAGGAACTGCTCCATATAAAGGAGGATTATTTGGTTTAGGAAGGAGACCAAGTCCATCATGACGAGGAGGGATAGGTCTACTTTTAGGAAGTTTATTAGATATAGGCATAGTCACATCCATAGGGATGGGTTGGGAATCTTCTTGAGGAAAGACATTAGTTTTATCTTTCAAAGGAAGAACTTCCTTCTCAAGAACGATAGGAATGTCAAGTTTGGGTGTTCTAGGTTCACTTAGAGATAGGATCATATCTGTTTTCCACTTTTGATAAGATTTGAAAAGATGATCACTTCGCGGAGGAAGAGATTGGAATTGTTTACGCCAAAAGTAATCAATAGGAACGCTAGAAGTTCTTTCAGCTGGTTTAAGAGACTATGATTGACAGTAACAACTTCACCATTATGGGGAAATTTCAAACACTTGTGAATAGGAGAAGCAATAGCTTTCATGGAAGATAGCCAAGGATAGCCAAGCTTCACACGAAATTGTTCGGAAGATGGAATAATAGCAAAGTCCACATCAAGGGATTTGTTATGGACCTCAATAGGTAATGTAATAGAACCAATTGCAGGAGAAGAAAATGCATCAAATAGTTTCACAACCACATCTGTTTTGTCATAGATAACTTGATTCAATTGCAAAGTAAAAATAAATTCTTCAGTAATGACATTAACCATACAAGACGGATCAATAAGCACTCCACGGCAAGGTGTGTTCTTGACTTTTGCAACTATATATAAAGGACCATCAGGTGCCCTGATAGTTTCACTAGAATCAAATGTGATGGAAGGTTCTTTAGGGATTTTCTGCTGCTCTACAAAATTAATCACATTCGGAGTCATAGACACGAGATCATCAGGTGAGACAGAGGAATCAGTAGTATCAATCGCATTAGAGGTATGAGAAGGCAATGGATCAGTGAAAATCTGAAGATTTTGGTTGGGAGGAGCTACAGATGTATTGCCTTTATCATTCACACCAGAAACAGAGATAGTATTATTATCAATCAAATCTTGAATTTTCCCCTTTAAAGCAAAACATTTTTCAGTATCATGCCCAGGTTGACGATGAAATTGACAAAAAGATTTGTTATCAAAATAAGGTGAAGTAATCTTTGTAGGATCAATTTGCCTTAGAGGAGGAAGAGTAAGCACATTTTGTTCCAATAACTTATTCATAATACTATGCAATGATTCATTCAAAGGAGTAAACTTTCTTTCTTTCTTGAAAAACTTAGAAATAGGAGACACACCTGATGCTGCATTCACATTGTTGTTGATGATGTTTTCATTGAATTTAATGGACTCTCTGTTCGGTTTAAACTTCCCAAATGGTTGTTGACTACTATCACCCTTATCACTCGGAGTCATAGGATGTGATTGTTCCATTTGACTCACAGTCAGTTGATAATTGTGAAGAGTTGCGCACAACTGTTGGAAAGAAGTAAACTCAGAAAACAGGAGTTTTTCTCTAATGTCTTTTTGTAAATTAGAAATAAAGATTCTTTGAATATCATTGTCAGGCACTGGAAAGGAAATTTGAGCATACAAATGCTTATATCTACCAATGAAATCAGTCACTTTTTCTTTAACACCTTGTTTACAATGCATTAAATCAATCAAAGTAACTTTAGGACTTATATTGTTTTGAAATTATTGAATGAAAGCATTTGCAAGTTGTTCGAAAGAAGTAATAGAATAGGAAGGCAACGAGCAATACCATTGTAGGGCTTTGTCTCTTAATGTTCTAGTAAACAATTTTGCAAGCAACCTTTGGTCATAAGCAAAATCAGTACATATTGTTTGAAAGGTCTTAACATGTGTTAGAGGATCACCCTTACCATTATAAAGCTCCAAATGCGGAATTTCAACATGTTTAGGGGGAATAGCTCGAACAATGTCAAGAGAAAGTGGACTCGCAACATCAAATGTGGGCACACTAAACTTAGATTGATTCATAGAGGCAATTTGTTGCTGTAAAGAAGAGACAGTTTGTGCAAGATTATTAATGGTCGCTTCAGTCGAAGAGTTCATATTAGACGTGTTAGATTGTGATGGAGGTGTTATGTTATTGAAAGAAGGTAGAGAGTAAGGTGGTGGGACACTATGATAGTTAGTCATAGGAGATGATTGGACAGGAGGAACACTACAAGGAGGAATGGAATGATTAAACGAGTTGCCCCCTTGCATCATGTTCATTTGTGGTGATATAATAGGAACACTCGTTGAAGGAATGAATGAAGAAGTTGGATTGAATGAAGGAAGAGGGTTAATTGAAGAAGAGGGATTGCCCCCATGACTAGTGATCATAGGAGGAATGTCTTGTGTTGAAGTAGTCATTATGTTTGATATAAAAGTAGGTATACTAGCAATAGGAGTTGTCAAAGGAATAGAATGATTGTCTTGAGTAGGAGGTTGTGTATAACCCAAAGTTTCGGCACAACTTTTCATAGGCATCACATTTGAATCCACAATGTGTGCAATACCACGCAAAATATCAATTCCATTCTTATCACTTTGAAGCATACGTTTTAGACCCTCAATTAAAGGAAGAGCTTGACTATCAGGGTATTCTTGAGACATCCATTGTCGAAAATCGTCAAATTGGTTATCCAATTTTGAAAGTTGTTCTACAGAAACCTCATGGAGAGCTTCTTCATCATTAAGAGGATTAGAGGAATTACCCATGTCCTCGTTAAAAAGACCATTCAAATTAGGTTCCATCTCCTCAGTAATTAAACCTTGGAAGGACTTAATTCTAAGGCTTTGTCTAACGGGAATAGTGTAAGTAGGGCTTATTGTTGTAAAACTCATGCACTAGAGAGAGAGAAGATTTTGAATTTTAGAGGTAGCAAATTTCAGTAAAATCAGCCAATCTCCTAGATTTAAGCTGTTAAATACAATCAGGACAATCTCTCGAAATTTCGAAAAAAATGTCTGGGACCATGGTGCTCGGGGTGCACACGGTCCTCGCAACTTTTTTCGAAATTTGCAGGGATGAAAGTTATGATGATTTTACAGCTAACCTGAAAAAATTGAGTGATTTTATGATCTGTAGATAGGCCAAATTAAAGTTGCAATCTCAAAATTGAACCCTACCAAGATTGTCGAAAAATGCAAAATTTGAATTTTGAAAAAGAGAGGGAAACTGAAATTTTGAATTTTATGATTTTAGAGGGAATACCAAAAGCAATGTAAGTTTTGAAATTTGAAAGTTGACTCAATTTCACGCAAAATTCAATTTTGAAAGCGGAAATCAAAGTTGTTGTAATTAAGCACTTAATTTCAAAAGTCACAAATTGCAAAAATTTGAATAAATCATTGAAATTTCGAATGAATGCTAACACACTTTTCAGATTTAGGACTGTAAGAAACACAATTTTGACCCAAATTTCAATTTCAACAATTTTTGAATGTTTAGAAGCCTTAATCCAAGCAACCACAAGACCAACTTTGACTGTAATTTTGAAGGTGTTAAAATTGATAAAATCAGCCAAAATTCTGGATTTTAGCAGGAAAATACAGTAAGATCTCGCTCCCGAAATTTCGGAAAAAATGTCGGGGACGATGGCGCTCGGAGTGCACACGGTCCTCGCAACTTTTTTCCAAATTTTCAGGGATGAAAGATATTGTGATTTTATTGTGGAATCCAAAGTTACAGCCGATTTGGAGGTGTTTTGATTAGTGAAATTGTCGGACAAAGGTTGAATCAAGAGGGTTTCAAAAATTAGGGTTTTGACACTTAACCACTTAATTTTCAAAATTAAAGCACAAATATGAATTGATAATTTGTAATAGAAGGGCAGATTTGAAACAAGCATTAACAATTAAACATTTCACAAGTTTAATTACTTAAAAAGAAAATTTAGGGTTTTTATGCAATTAACCTCTAAAATTTTGCCAAAGATCAAACATGGAAATGTAATCAAGGAATCCAATTTTCAGATCTAACTATGAATAATCAGAAAGGATGTTCACGTCGGGTTCACCAAAATGTAAAGCGGAAAAATCGAACCCTAGTCGTTCTCCCCTCCCCAACTCCGAGGAGGGAGAAGGGAGAGTCACTAGGGTTGATGGTTTTCACTTAGGAGGGACTTTACATTCAAAAGAGGGGTTGAAACCCACAAGATCCAATCCCACGCAATGCAAGATTGGATTCTATATGAGTTTCAAGGGTTGTGATAGCAAGGATACCCTCTTTTGTAAAGAATGTAGATGGAAAGATTGAACTAGGAATGCATAGAAAGTGAGAAAGATTCGCTTATAAACTGAGTTAGGGATATAGGATGAAGCTGCGGACCTGGAATTAGCAGTAAAATGTCGAGACGGCACTGTCCTGCAAATTTGAGCAAAAGTTGACAGGACGATGGCACCCGGCGTGCACACGGTCCTCCGAAAAATCCGCGAAACGAAGGGGGATATGTTCGTCTCTGCACAAGGATTCCAGATCTTCAATTTCAGCCGCGTACCTACAACCTACACACAGAAAAGCGAAGACGATTGGGGGGTTAGGGATTAGGGGTTTGCCCTTAGGTCAAACCCCGGTTTTGGAATTAACCAAGAAATGAGAAATGCTGTAAATGTAATGTAAAACAAGTACTAGTACCTTGTTGTAAGGATGTTTGTATCCTTATATGCGAAGGTATAGATGTTGTTGTTTGTTGTATGTTGTATGTTGTAGTATGTGATCTCCTCTTCAATGGTTGAATCCTTGTCTTGAATGCAACACTTAGCCTTGAATGGAGACTTAGAATGATCAATTGCTTGAAGGAATGTTTGAATGCTTGAATGTTTGAGTATCGTTTCCACGTCTTGTACACATATGTCCTTCCTCCTCAAATGGGAGAGGAAATGTAGTTTATATACTTGCCAATTAGGGTTAAAAGACTGATTTTCCCGACCTTAGGCCGACCAGGAAATGTTATTTTCAAATTTGCAAACAAAAAGGCCCGAAGTCCCATAGGAGACCGGGCCCAAAATAGGGCTAGGGACCAGGGCGCTGGGTGCTCTGGTCCCACCTCCCGGGACAGCAGGGTGCAAGGAGGATCAGGCCAGGGTGCTGGAAAAATGTAGTTTTTGGTGTCATGAGCAAGTTTTGGGGTCTCCATTCAGGTTCAGTGTTGCGTCGCCATCGTGAAGACCCAAATGCGGTCGAAATTGCAAGTGTCACAATTTTAGGACGCTACAATTTTAATGGGTCTACTATACTTTCTTGATGGAAGATATTGGAATTCCAAATTCTTTTGTCCCAAATAATTTGTAATATTGATGTAATCATGTCTCTTTCAAAAAATATTGAAGATTGAAGTATTTGTATTCTTATAATCAAATTATTTTAATTCCTTTCAAATCCTTGACTTTAATATCAATAAAATCTCATACATCTTTAGAAAATACTCATTTTTTTGGCTCATATATCATACATATGAAGTTTCCTTTAGTATGAAACAACTTGGACCCTAAAATGAAAAATATTATATTAGAGTTGTTTCCTAATTGATTCATGAAAAAGGTTCCAAGTTTAGGCAATTATCTTGCATGTTAATAATTAAATAGGAACTTCAGGTCAGTATTCATGGCTAGGGATTGACAAAAACTTGATATTAGATATTTTATATGTAATAGAAAAGAGAAGTCCATTCATGGTCAATACTAAAAGCTAGAAAGAATTCTCATTATTTTTCATATTGAAATGTATAAATTTGTTGCCTAAAGAATGACAAGATAAATTAAAAGGTAAGTTTTTTTTAAGCTCTTACATATCCATACATAAAATGGAATTGCTTATAGTCTTAAATCCTATCTTCAAGTGGCCCTTCCAAACTACTTATATTGTTATGATCTATATTAGTGCATTGATTTGCATTACAAAAATTCATATGTGAACTAGTAGGAATAAAGGGAAGGAACATCATGATTTATCTCAAATTTCATTTTTATAGGTATTTGATGGAGGATATGCCTTATGTTAACATTAGGTATATTCTTGATTATAGTATGTTTGATAAGCAAATTACTTGATATAAAACTATCACAATGATAAACAGGAAATCATCTATCTATCTATAAATGTAGGGCAGAATATTTTTTTATGAAATGTACAAGCTGGTAAATATGCAAAATTTCTCATTAGCATCCTCTTTTTGGATATCCAAGTGATTTTTTATTCTATTCTATATTTGATCCATTTTTTTTTTTCAATCACACTATTTATAATGGGTGACTATCGCCTTTATAAACTGTCTGGGGAGCAAACCTAGAAATGATAGCTCACCTGTTGCCTATTTTTTTATGGATCATTACTATATGTAGTAGTATGTCTATTTTTTAAACATGAAAACTAATTATTCATGCTTATTCTCATGAAAATATATGTTGATCTCCTTGCATTGGATTATATTCTAAATTTATGAGAAATATTGTATGATCTTTGGCAAATGACAAAAAAATAATATCATGTTCTTTTTTTGCACCAAAAATGAAGTTGATTACTATGTTACTAACTATATTGTTTCTTCTATGGCGAGGTTATGCCTTCAAAACATATGGTGCAAGTTCTATTACATGGATGGTGCAATACTTTAATAAGAAGACTATCTTCTATGTGTCTTTGAATCAAATAAACAAAATATGAATGTAGCTCTTGAAGAATCAATATAGCCTTGAAGATTTATGGAAGAGTTCCATTTGGATACATACAATGGATACATATGAAAGTACCATATTACTTGAAGTTACTTTACTCTTTCTAGAGAATATCATTTCTAAAGATCAAAATGAACATTGAAGATCATGGGCACCTCACTCAAGTGAAAGCATTCTATAATAAAGGCATCTTGAAGATCATGGGCACCTCACTCAAGTAAAATCATTCTATAATAAAGATACTTTGAAGATCATGGGCACATACTATATATTGCAGTTTTATCCATCACTTTGAAATCCTCTATGCAATGATTGGCTTTGAGGTAATGTCATTAAGGGGGAATGTACATGACACCACCTAGTGGCTAAATCTTAGATTTAAGACCTAATAGGCATAAGACCTTTAGGCATTATATGCTCCAAATTAAAATAATGCTTGGCCTTAGGTGATGCCATTTAGGGGGAGTGTGCATGTCAATGACACTACCTAGTGGCCAAATCCTTTATTTTTAAGTCCTACGGGAACATTATTGTAAGACCTACGGGTAGATGTTTTTAAGTCCTACGGGCATATTGTAAATTATTCTCCTTGTAAATCTTCCACTTGTAAAAGAATTGTATTAAGACCTACAGGCACTATGTAATGAACCTGGGGAGAGGCTAATTTGAGGGGACCGTAGCTCCAATATAATTTTTTAAGATGTCACAACATCATTTTTAAAACACTGGGATTATAAATTATGACAAGATGACTTTCATGTAGTCCGAAATGCATGATCTTCATGTTGGCATATATTTGTGTCCCTGTTTATCACTGTCAAAGAAGACTTATGTTACTTGGGTGCTTCAGTTTTTCTTTTATGAAAATTGACATGTGATCCCCTATTAACAATAAGGGGGAGTGTTAGAACATAATATTATTAGGGATCACATCCTTATAACATTTATATATAACGTTCTATTATAAGGTTATAAAACCTTATGTATTATATGCTTTATAAGCATATCCCATTTGAAATAATTATAACCTAATAACTATTAGATTATTAATTATTTATGAGTGGGGGTTATTGAAAAGGTGTGACTAGTGAAGTCACCCTTCCTCCTATATTTAAGGAGGTTCTCTCTCATTTGAGAGGTGTGTGAATTTGGAGCTTTATGGTGAGTTGTATCACTATGCATATGAGGTATTATTGGCCATGTGGAAGTATTGGAGGAGTGTCCCCAGGTTCATGTCTATTTTATTATAGACTATATTTGTAAGTGTTTTAATTAAATGATGCTTTATGGGGTTTTTTACCTGAAAGGGTTTTCCCCATGTATATCTTGTGTAATGTGTATATTTTGCATGTATGATTCTCATTTCATTTATTTTATATCTTGTTTATAATGATTAGTATCCTAAGATCCTAATTTCTAGCATTGTATCTATCTCCTCAACGAGTAAAGGTGATTTTTCCTGATTTGGGGAAACCATGGTAGGGAGGTCAAGTCCCTCATCTTCTAGCGCCTGATCTAGGTTTTCACTAGAAGATGCATCCTTTATTTTTTACTTTGTTTGTGTCTAAAGGTGCCTTGGAGAGGTTTTCACCAATGGACTTCTAAAACTTCTTTTTATTTTCATTTTTGCGACTGAGGGAGTTGACCCGACTACCGAAGTAAGCTTCTGGATGAAGCTTTATTCCATTGATAAAAGTGTGGTTTTGAAGGTCTTTCATCTTGAGTAATGCAAGGAGAGCATCGTCATCAACACAGATGTCCAAAACTAGTTGTCCTTGTTGGCCCCAGTCAATAAGTTCAGGGTATACAGGTTTAAGCTTAGATTGAGGGGAAGGGCTTACAGGTGTGATGGTGTTCACATGGGCATCCTCAAATACATTATCGAGATATTTGAAAGGCATTTCATGGAATTCCTCTTCATCAGAGTCTTCGACCTCAATAGGAGGGTGTGTCGAGGCACCAATGACACTGATCTTAGGTATAGGATAGAACCCAAGCCCCTATTGTACTTGTAGGAAATTGAGGAGATGGGTGCTTTTCTACCTTTGTCTTCTGGTCCAAGACAATGTCCTTTGTAACCCATCTTATCTACCATAGAGGATGCCTTTGGTTACATCTATTTTGGAATATCTGTTGATTCCTCATCTTGTTCTTGGTACAACCAAGAGGTGACATCGGTTTCCAAACTTTCTTCATCAAGTGGGCCCCACTGTTGGAAGGTGGTTTTCTTGCCCTTTATAGTGGGTACTGGTTTCTTGATTTCTTTTGGCTTTTCATATGACTTGGGAGAAGGCAAAAATTGACCCATGTAGAGAGCATTCTAAAGAGCGTACTCTCCATAGCCGTTATCAATGATTTTGACCTTTACCTTGGGTTGGGATGAAGTGGAGGCGACATTTGAGGGATTAGATGGGGGAGGTGGAGCGGGTTAGTTGAGTCGATAATGGTAGGGGTGCTTCCCTTCAAGAAGTTTGCAATATTGGAAGGGTTGCGGGTCATCATGAATGGTGATTTATTTATCAATGAATGGGAATTTTAGGCATTGATGATAGGTGGATGGGACGACTTGGATAGAATGGATCCATGGACGACTAAGAAGGATGTTATATGGGAGGTCAATGTCTAAGACCTGACATGTTGTCTCCATAATTGCAGGGCCCACTTGAAGAGGTAATGTGATTGTACCTTTTGAAACCCTTTCTGCATCATCATAGGCTTTGATTGTGATTTTTCCTGACGGATCAACCAAGTCTTCAAACATCCCTAGTTGTTTAATTAACTTGTATGTTCAAAGATTTAAGCCAAATCTACCATCTATAAGGACCCTTTTGATTTTGTGTTTTTGAACAATATCTTCAATTTGGAGGGGCTTATTGTGAGATGAATTATCGATGGGTGTGTCCTTGGATGTGAAAACAAGGTGATGTTGCACAACAAGGCTGTCTATGAGTGCTTGGAATTGGGTTACGTTGATATTATCGGGGACACGAGACTCTAAGAGGGCTTGCTCAATGATCTCTTTGTGGATGGGGGATGTTTTGAGGAGCTCAAGGATGGAGATCTGTGCAAGATTTTTCCTGAGATGATCAAGAATATCATATTAGCAGGTGGATGACATGGGGGGTTACAGGGAAGGTGGAGGAACTCCTTGGACAATCACTCTTCTTCTGTGGGTGGTAACATTGCAATCGTTTTGGGAATTTGAAGGTGCCACACCTTGAATGACTATTTTCACTTGGGATGATCGGTTTGAAACTTGTGGAGGAGGAGAGCCTTAGATATTTATTCTAGGTCTATGAGTGGTAGGAGGGGGATCAACTCCTTTGATTGTGATGGTGTTAATGTGTGTGTCAGCGGGTTCTATGCGACCTACCAAGGAGTCAAAGATGAACACATAATTGGTATAGTCATAATTGACGACGTGAGATGATGAAGCCTTGTCCTTACCATTTTTAGGAAATGGGTCCTAGTACATCTTAAGTTTGTCATTCGAATTACCAAGTTTTGCAATATCAACCTCAATGTCACCCTTGCCAATAAGGTCTTGGATGTAATTCTTGAGCTTAATACACTTGCGTGCATCATGAACGTTGACACGATGGTAGTCACCATATTTATTTTCATTATATTATCGAGGTTTAGGTTGATTGGGATAAAAAAGACATGTTATCGGAAAGATAACAACGCCAACCTTGACTAGCTTCTGGAAGATGACCTCAATGGGTTCAACAAGCAGAGTGTACTCGTGTTGGGATTAATTATTAGGACGGGGAGGTCAACCTTGGATGGAGGGATTGTTGCGGGGTTGCAATTGATTGTGGGAATTGGATTGATTGCGAGGATTGGATTGATTGTTGAAGAAGTTGCTATTGGAGGTGGGTTTGGATGGGGCAGAAACAATTTGGATACTTTTGGCATTGGTGACTCCATCATTGACCACATTTTTGTTCTTAGACCAAAACTTTGGCTTGTCATTATAAGATGAACCTTACTTAGTTTTTTGATAATGTTTTAGTGTCCCTTCTTCCAAAAGGACACGTTCAAAGGCTAGACCTTCTTGGATATTTTATCAAAGGTACTCAAGAATTGACAAGTCAAAGATTAAGACAATTCAAGTATAAAATTTCGCTGGAATAACTCAACTTGGTGTGGTTCTGGTATGTCCTAAGGGAATTTCTCGATGAGATGTCACCACCTTTGCAGGAAGTTGGTGAAAGTTTCTTTGGACCTTTGCTTTGTGTTGCACAAGTCCATCATAGAAGCGTCATTCTCAATATTGTAAGCATAATGAGACACAATTCGTTTTGGTAGGTCTAGAAAAGACTTGATGGAGCCATGAGGTAGAGTAGAGAACCAAGTGAGGGCATCCCCGCTAAGACTCTTTGGAAAAAGTATCGGGTTGTTGATTAGGGACATGAGGGACATAATGGCCCATGTTAGGCGTAGGGATTCAATGAGATGAAGATGGAATTCCAACACCACTAATATATTGATATGAGGAAATGAAAGGTTGTGATGTGACTTGAGGAAGTGATCCGCGTATAGTGCTAATAGGAGGGAAACTTGTGTTGATGTAGTTGGTCGAATTGTGAAGCGACAAAGATAAAATCGGGGGATTGGAGATGTCCGGAGAAATAGAAACTTGAGGATGGGAAATGTTTGGAGGAGTAGAATTTGGAGGTAAAGAAATTATGGGTGAGAATGTCATGGGTGGTGGATGAAGGACAACATCAATGAAGGGTTGATCTATGAGGTCACCTTTTGAAGGTCTATTAAGGTTAAACCAGTTGAATCCAGGGGGCAAACGTGCCCCTTGAGAGATAAGATGAACTACAAGCCCATTAGGATTATGTTTGAAGAATCTCTCCATCATTTCTTGGTTGTATGAGCCATTTACAAATGATTGCATACGTGGAGAAAGTTCAGGTTGTTCGACCAGTTGCTCCTCTAGTTGCATATCTTGATCAAAGAGGTAACTAGTCTCAGGCATCTCATAGCCTTCGACAACCATCTTTGCTTTTTGTGAGCGAGTCAAGAGGTCATACACATGTAACCTTAAGGAAGGAAAGGATGAAAGTTGGAAGTAATTGATGGGGGGAAAAGATAAGAGGACTTAACATGTTTCTTGATTTGATAGGATTGATTTGATTAAGATGACACCTTAGTCCTTGGTTTAGGATTTTAGGTGAGGGATTGATGATGTGGACCACAAGCAAGGAGACAACCAAGCTAAGCAAAAATTTAGACCTTATTATATTGATCAAGTCCTCTTCTACTTAGGTTAGACTAACGTCCCTAGGCAAAATAAGACAAAAGATAGGGGTTTTGATCAACCCACAATGATTAGACAAAGGTACTTGGGGGAGATTATTTCCCGAGCACGAAATCCAAATGATTAATTGATTAAGGATGGAGGTCTAATTTCAACTTTTACAAGGTATTACCCCTATGATGAGGTTGATTTGATTGATTGATTAGGATGATTGGATTGAAGATTGATTGATTGGATTGTGGATTGATTGAAATTGATTGAAATTGATTGATTATGCTAAGTCCTTAGAGATTGAGGGTGAAAGTGATTGGAGAATGTTAATGATTAAGGAAGGAAAATGATTGGAGAAAGGGGATGAAATGTAAGGTTACCTTAAGAGGACCAAGACTCAATAATTGATTGTTGGAGAGGGCAAATTGGACAAAGGGATACAACCACCCCTATTGATGGATTGTGACAAACTTGACTGCTAATGGAAGGCACATTCTCTTAAAGGCTCCTCATCAAACTCATTGTTGTGACCATGGAGATAATTGTGAAAATAATGTAAAAAGATCCTATGCTTCAACAAGAGTTTGCGATTGATATACAAGAATTTTCAACGCTTAAGGAGTTGTTTCAAACTTGGTTTCTTCTTCTTGACTTGACGGTGTATTGACTTCTTGGTACGTTTGATTGAATTGGACTTATGGAACATGAAGGGAATTGACTAAAATGCTGACTGGGTAGAGACGTTGAAACAGTGAGGCAAAGGCATTAAAGATCAGAAATGACAAGGCAGAGACGCTGAAACAGTGAGGTAGAGATGTTAAAGATCAGAAATGATAGGGCGGAGATGTTGAACTATAGATTTGACATTTGATGGAAATTTTGATGAAAATTTGGTCAAATCTGGTTAAATTTGGAAAATGGTTGATTATTAACTACTCTTGGCAAGAAAATATCAGACAAAGTATACACATTGGCCAAGGGCAACACTTGATAGCAAGTGTGAAAATGATTGGGGGCCTAGATTAGCCCAAATAGATTTGACTAGTATTGCACAAAATGAAGACACGTATCAAGCATATGACTTAGGCTGGAAAGTGGAAACCATTCAATAGGCCTCTTGCACAAGCAATACCTCAATCAAGCGAACAAATAGAACTCTGGTAGCACTGGCTCCCTCTTACAACATACTCACTTCTCGGGCATACTAAATTCTCTTACCCCAAAGATCCGAGGATCTATTATATGGGAAATTCTTGTCTCATCTTGAGTGGGTACATGAGAGTTAACTTCGGGGTACGATCCGCATCCCCTGCACTATGAATGTGGTATTTTTGGCCACCACAACAAGGTTCTTAGTGTAATTTATGAGGGATCACCAATCCAACGACAAATTATTGAAGCAAGCCACTTAAGGCTCCAATTGAGCTTGTCGGTGAAGAGGGGGCCTCCACATACGTCGAATTCACTCATCACTTCAGCCGCCTGACCAACATATTTATATAGCGGCTCAGAAAAACTTGCTCGAGATTGCACCGGGAGAGTCGATATGCTTGACATTTCCCAATTCGAACTACCCTTGTGAGGTGATGAAATTATCAGTCAAGAATAGCTCTCTCTACGAAAAGTAAAATTGGGTATTGTTGATCACCTTTCTCTTCACTGAAGGTCCATAAAGGCGAGGGGAGAGGATACTTAGTGAAACGGTAGGTCCACCCTTCACGAGCACAAGCGCACAAAACACGGAAAATATTGGTAAGTTTTAGTCCCACATGAAAAAAATTCTAATCTAGGAATGCAAGAAACAAACTAAAATTAGTGGGAAAAATATGTCTTTATCAAATGTGTTGCAAAGAAACATATTAGTAGTCTCAAAAATAGCCTTGGACCAACGAGAATCGCCTGCAAAAAAATTAAATTTGATTAGTAACAAAAAACCCTAGCAACAAGGTAGACGCCAAAGTGTAGGCGTAGACATCAAACGTCTTCGCAGACATCAAAGTAGGCCTGAACTGCGAATTGAAAAATGCAGAAAGTGGGAAAACCAAATATTCAAATTCAAAAATTTGATAGAAAAATTAATACCCGCAGAGATGTTAATCTATAGCACAGACGTTGAAATGTAGAAAACAAAGAGCAACCAACTAGAAAACTTTAAATTTTTAAAATTTGAAAGTAGGCGGGAAATCAGGTTTGGCATAGACGCCAAATCAGAGCGCAAACGTCGACCGTTTGTGCAGACGCTGATACATCGATTTGCCCAAAAACTAGCTAGTTAGCCTAAAAATTTGTAAATCCTGCTAAAACTAGAAATCATAAATACCTAACTAGTTGTTTTTGTTCTTTGTAGTTGATTTTTAAGTGTTTTTGTGATCTTTGAATTACTAGAATGCAAAAGAAAAGCTCAAATCAAGGGTTAAAAGACACTAGGAAGAGACACCAATCCACAGGCGGAGATGTCGAAGCAAGAACCTGCAAAAGAGGCAGGTCAAAAAATTTAAATTTTAGGCAGAGATGCTAATCCAACGTGCAGACGTCGAACCAGCAAGTCAGAGATGTTGATTTGTAGATGTAGACACTAATCCAAGACCTGTGGCTAAAAACTTGAAAAATACTAAAAAACAAGATTAGTAAATGGGACGTGGGTCCCACTGGGCATGCCAAAATGAAGATGGAGAAAAAGATCAACTTCAATGGTTAGTGAAATAAATCATAAAAATATTCAAAAACACCCAAATCAAACCGTTATACCTTAAACCTTTGTCTTCCTCCTTGAATTGAGCCTTCGGTGAAGCCAAGGATGCGCCCCTCCTTAGCTTGTTTGGATTAGCTCCTTGTAGGATTGTGGATTGTTCTCCACACACAATTGCTAGATGGAAGGATGGATTGAGTGATGGGCAATGACTAAGGATTAAAGCCTAAATTTGACTATAACGGGGATGCAATGAAGATGAGATTTGAAAAATGAAGGGGAGGAGACCCCAATTTATAGTTTTGAGAGAAGAAGAATGGAGGGCTAGGATTGATTTGAGATGAAGGACCAAGATTGAAAGAAGGAGGTGAAGTGGATTGAGAGGACAAGGTGTGGAGACCAAGAGATTTTCCATAAAAGACATTTCTTGTCTCCACACTCCTCAAAGTACATGGGGAAGAGATCCTCAAGTACATTGGAAGAATAAAAAGAATTTAAAATTCCTTTGGGGAAAGACGAGAATTTAAAATTCTCAAATAATGGATTGCATGGGAAAATGAAAAGAGAAAAGGAATTAAAAATTCCTTGAGAAGTGAGGGAGCATAGGAAAGTGGGAGAATTTGAAATCCTTGAAATGACCAAAGTTGGTGCATTTAAGGTTTGGAAGGTGAGAGGGGAAAGCCATTTATGACATGTAGTTCACTTTTTCTCTAATCATGATGATTAGGATTGTGCAAATGATTAACAAGAGGGATTAGGTGGGTTAATGAAGAATTAGAGGGCAAGTGGATAAGTTAGGAGGATTTGACAAGAGGATAGAGGATGAGTGGGGAATTAAAAATTGGAGAATAATGATAATGAGACTGCTAGAAGAATTTAGGCTAAGTGAAATTAGAAGAAATGATTTGTAGGAATCACATGAATTAAGTTAATTAATTTAAATTAATTAACTGAAGGGGGATTAGAAGAATTAATTATTTGGATGACCTTAGCAGAATGGGGGACGATTTAATTGATAAATCAATTACTGGACTATAGTGACATAGTTAATTAAATTAATTCTGAGAAGAATAAGAATAACATAATTAAATAATTTAATCATGTAGAAAGGATAAATTAATTGAATATTTAATTTAATTAATTTTAGACATCTACAACATATACATAGAAAATCATTTTAGAGTAGTTGTAAGAAGGTAGAGATAGTCAGAATGATGAAAGGTCATTGCAATCTCATTTTTAGATTTATGTCTCCATTAACTCATAGGTAGATTCATAAAACATACTAATTCTAGAATATTTTCCTGAACACACTTCTTGATACGAATTTAAACACTATTTGAGGAATATCATAATGTTCTAAAAATATTGTATGTAGATTGTAATAGCTCTTTTTGTGTTTTTGTGAGTTTGAACACTGCATTGATAGATAGCTAAGTACATGAAGTTGGTAATAATATACATGTTGATGTATTTTAATGCATGGATAAATTGTTGTTTGTTATTTTATCTTTTCATTTCTCCATGTTAGATATGACTTTGTTGCCCTTGGATTGACATTGATCTTCATATAATTGTTCTAGTTACACATAAAAAATAATAATTAATATTTATAATTCAATTTTAGTTTACATAGTTCATGATATATGAGGCATACAAGGAATGGTGCTTATTAGTCTCTATGAATCATGTAAATTCTCTCCCACCTTGCACTCACTACTAAGATGCTAAAACAACTATATAGAGGTAGTAAAGTAGTTAGTTGCTTTCAACCTATTGATGACTTTGGTAATTTAACTATTGGGTTGAATCAATAGTTTGACTTTAACTATCTACAAATACCCTCCTTGTTGTAAGTTGATCTCAAAGCATAGGAGAGAAAATCCAATCTCACATCGTTGACCTTAAACCCTTCATTCTTTTAAAAATTTAGTAAATCTTATCCAATCATATACAAACCAAACTTAACTAAATGCTAAAATATTATCTATGAACAAAGCTGAAATATAATAGAAGGCAAAATGTACACTTTTCTCTAATCCAAAATATTATCTTGACTAAGAAAATGAATAACTGCAACTTTGACTTTGTAAGGTGTTGGAATTCAATAAAATTACAAATGCATAGAAGTGTTTGAGCTTAAACCATCGATGCACATTAATGATTTACTATGAGAATAGATCTCACATATAACATGTACGTAAATAACTAATATGTTGACTACAACATATCAATTGTTATAGATAGAATCAAAGGGCACTTGATGTAATGGTTGATCCATGTTTGATTTTGTTGTTATATGGAGCCTAATCAGACTTGGAGGTTAAATTTTCCCTACTTCTATTGATGCAGTTTCCCCCCATATTTTTCGACGGGAGTTTGGGGGTAGCGATCCCAAGGTGGGGTCAAGGGGCATCACCCCCTGCGGGGTCAAGGGGTAGTGCCCCTTGCGCGCTCCCTGTCGCGATACAAGGTGGGGTCGAGGGGCAACGCCCCACGAGGCCAAAAAGAATTTTATTATTTTATAAAGGCGTCAAGTGTTATTTTTCTATTGGCTGACATGTTGTAACCCTAATTTTGTAATCGACATAAGCCTTGATAAAAGGCTAAGGGTTAGGGGTTTTTTGTAGAGAATTTTATAGCATTTTGCAATGGTATTGAGTTGCAAGGGATTGCTAATTGTAATCGGTTTTGATTTACTGGATAATAATATTGGACTCTCTGTTTGGTGGATATAGCTCGAGATTGGGTGAACCACATTAAATATTGTCTCTTCGCTGTTATTATTTCTATGTTAATATTTATCTACATATAATTGATATTTTCTGCATCCAATTCCTAACAGATTTACTATGAGAATAGGTCTCACATATAACAAGTATGTAAACAACTAATATGTTGTTGTTGTAGCTTTTGGATTAAATTTTGTGTGTAATTTAATTCATGGGTTGTGGAAATCTACTAACATTAACTAATATGTTGACTAGAACATACCAATTGTTATAGATAGAACAAAAGGGTGCTTGATGTAATGATTGAGCCATGTTTGATTTATTATGAGAACAACTCTCACATATAAGACATATGTAAACAACTAATATGTCAACTACAGCATATCAATTATAATAGATAGAATTGAAGCTTGTGCTTGATGTAATGGTTGAGTAGTGTTGTAAGCACCTATAAGATGTTGAGTTCGAGTCCCTCAACATAAAAGAAATAAAAAATGTTATAGGTAGAGAGAAAAATACCCCTCCATATAATAGAAATGGAAATGGATTTTAAAAAAATCCACGATACTAAACATTTTGTTGTTCCAAATTACTATACGTCATCTGTAGACTAGCATAGTTAAGACCTAACTTCCAACTGTACTACAAACAAGATATACATACCCTACTTCGCATTTTATTTTCAAGATCGATTTGAATCTTTGAAGAACCACTAAACTAAGAAACACTTAACTTTTAACTATACTACAAACAAGGTAGGTATACTCTACTCCCTATTTTATTTTATTTTCAAGATTGATTTGAATCTTTGAAAAGTACACATTCTCCACCACTAAACCATACCAAATGAGAATTCCTTTGAGTGGATAGAGACAAGTCGTCTTATCCCTATATCCTTATCCAAAGAAGACTTGATCACAGCATTCCCCATTCCAAGGCAGAGCAGTAGCAATGTCGTCCACACTTTCAATTGGGCTGGCATCTTCGTCTTCATCCGTACAGCGTTGCAGAGGAATTCCTGTGAGGCATGGAAAGGGAAGGAAGAGGAAGGGTGTGGGAGTTGTATGCGCGGTGGGAGATGTATCATCTGAGGGCACTGTTTATTTAATAGCTGGAGCCGCGGCCGTCGCCCTGCTTGGAACTGCATTTCCGATTCTCTTCTCGCGCAAAGACCTGTAAGTTCCTTCTTTTCACTTGAATTAAGCATAGCAGTGATTCATTTTGACTGGATTGTGCGTGGCCAGGTGTCCCGAGTGTGATGGAGCAGGGTTTATTAGGAAATCTGGCTCCACTCTCAGAGCAAACGCTGCAAGGAAGGATCAGGGTCAGATTGTCTGCCCTAACTGTAATGGCCTTGGAAAGCTAGGGCAGATTGACAAATAGAGTCATTCGCCACTGCGCTGTTCGGTTGTTGCTGTCAATTCTCTTTGTTTTGTTCGGGATAAAAGTTGTCTGAATATTTACTGTAAAATCTTTTGAATTTGAATGAAATTGTGTTGAATTACATCATATTGAATTGTCAATTGAGTTGGGATGCTGTTCTAATGATCTGTTTAAGCAAAGTTAGGTCAAATCTAGAAATATGTGATAAGGTGTTTGAGAATGATAGAAATTTCATGATAGTAAACTTGTTTAATCTATTAGGTAAGATGGATCGTTCAAGTAATTAATTAATTGTATATATATGTAAAAGAAGTAAACTTTCTTGATATCAATTCTGGTATCGATAATTCAGCTATCTAAAATGTAATTATATGAAGGAGAATACTTAATTTTTTTTGAGTTTCAAATGTGTTGCGTTTTAGGTGGTTGGATAGTCAATGCAAGTGTGTCAATTTTGTATATATCAGTTTAGATTAATTAAATGAGTTGCGTTTTAGGTGGTTGGATAGCCAATGCAAGTGTGTCAATTTTGTATATATCAGTTTAGATTAATTAATGATTGTTAAGAGCAATAATTTTAATTAATGATTGTTAAGAGCAATAATTTAGGTAATTAATGATGGTTAAGAGCAATAATTTAGGTAATTGTATTTCGTATTTTAAAAAAGTAAATGTAAAAAAGGAAAATGTTCTTTAACTTTATAATTAAAAAATGAAAATTGTTTAATGCAGATTAATTTTTTTTATTATCTTTGGTTTTTGTAATCTCTTTACTAATGAATTGTTTTAGATCTTGCATTGAATTTGGGCTTTGTTTAGGATCGAGTCCATAGGTTTGGGTCAATCTTGCATCTATAAATTCATTTTTTGCATCTAGATTTGACCCTGCATAATGAGCACCTTTGCTTTGTTGTGCATTGGGCTGACCTCCATATTCTTTGATATTTGATGACTATTGATATTTAAGAATACATTGGGAGGGTTGTCATTGTATCTAAAGGAGACATGTTCTCAAAGGTAAACTCTTTGAAATGTGTCTAATAGGTCAAAGGTAGTAAACAAGGGCCCTATAATGATTTATGTAGATTTGTTACACTTTGTGCACCAAGTCCAAATAGTTCACTATTGCTTGCTCCTTTAATTCTCTACAATGAGAGAAGGCTTATGGATTCTTGAATGCTTAAAATCATTTCTAATAAATATTTTAAAATGTTAATATCATTGTTTTGCAAAACAAAAGTTAGTTGGCTTAGGGCAAGGAAATAAATGGTGTTCGTTACAGCCAATTTTGAATTTTGTAAAAGTGAAGATCAAGTCCATGATCACAAAAAAATGACCTTGGGTGAGCAAATGAGTGGATCTATGTGTACAAGGACTATATGAAGGTACGTGCATAGATAAGTGTGATGAATACACAAAGAAGATGAATTCATCAAAGTATGCACATATAAGAATAAGATGAATGCATTGAAGTGTTTGCATGGAACAATAAGGTGGGCTAATTGTGTGAGGTATGTGTATATAGGGAGAGGTGGAGGATAGGGGCATGTGCCCAACTTCACAAAATATTGCACCATTTGTTGATATCTATATTTTATCAAGACATTTCTTTAAACGGACACACAACAAAATGGGAAATGATATGCATATGCAAATTTCACCATTGCATTTACCTCCACCTCAAGTTGTGTGTAAATCCTAAGTGATCATGTATCTCAAAGTATATAGCACTCACAAACCATGGGGGCTTCACTGGCTAGGCAATATTATATCACGTGCATTCATATTGGGGGGTTTAGTATCCCAAAAATGAGGGTACAATATATTGCCTATCAATAAAAATAGGGGGGTTTTTAATTCGAACTATGAAAAAAAACAATATTTGGTGAAAATAGGGAAGCTTATAATTCAACCTATGTATTGGGAGGGGGTGACTAAAAAGGAGTTTAGGGCAATATTTTTTGAAAATAGGGGGATTCTTTAGTATACCATGAACACATATGCTATAACCCAGGTTCACTAAATGAAGCCCCCATGTCACAAACATTACATGTAAGTAAATATTCAAACATCAAAGGATATGAAATGAGGTCCATATAAACTTATGGATTGGAAGAAGATGTATTGTATATGTGTGTCCTTTGGTATGCACCCTCAATGTGATGCTACACAATTGAGGGAAAATATGCAATGAGCAGCTTATATCTTACAAATAAAAATTAGGTATTAAAATAGGAACTTGCTAATAGGAAAGTGGGAAATGAGTAAGTTAGAAAAATGTGTTGGTCTGGAAAAAGATAATAGTATGTTTGGCTCAATGATAATGGGATGCTAACATGCATGGTGTGCATGACATATCTTGCGTTACTAATCTATCTAGTCATCACAATATGCCTTTTTAGAACCTATCACTACCTTAAAGCTTAAGATGGAAATATGTGTGACAATATGTGTGCCCTTCAATTGGTAGTATCCATAAGATGCAAGGAATTGCAAGGTCGTGAAAAACATACATAGAAGTAAATGTATTATTGAGATAAGCATGCAAGCCTAAAGTCATGTAAAGTAATATCAACAATGAATGCATAAAATTATTTGGAATGGTAAACCATGGAAAGAATGAGTGGTATGGAGATAAATCTCTAGGTAGGATGTTGCCCTTAGCATGGATAATGTGAAATAATGATGCAACCTTCAATGGTAAAATACACCACTACATGTAGATCACTAGAGTAGCAAATTCCCCCAAAAGTGGTGTCTAAGAGCATGAGCACAAAATGGTGTGGGTAAGCCAATAGTTCCCTAGTGGTAATTTGAATCTATGCAAGAACAGTTCAATATGAGGGGAGACAACCTTGATGGTAGGGATGACACTAAGAGTGATGTAGGCATGTAATGTCATAAAGGGGAAGACATGATAGCCTCGATATAAGGGTATAACAATGGTATTTGAGGGGGCGTGGGGAAGGCATGATACCCCTAATTTGTTAATAAAAACACTTTGCATAAGAGGGGAAGGCATAATGCTCTTGAAGTATGTGTAGATGCTAAAGCTTTGTCAAGAGTGTTGGGATAAGGTGTTGTACATCTTGCAAAATGTTTATTGTTTATTTTATTATTATGTGTGTGGTGCACCTAGGGGAACCTAGATGTAATTTCCTCCTCTTCTTGAGCCAGCATAAACTCAACATTCTTTCGACTTGGATCTTAAACACTTTTGCAAGATGAAAGCATTCAAACTACAATGTATACTAATGAATGCCCTATTGTTGTTATGTGGAGGAATTATAGTGGGTAAGTTTGAGAGGGGGATTTATGAATTAGCATGAGTAGTTGGTTGGGTAGAAAACTTATAAAGAAATAGAAATGAATTATGTGTGGAGATGGGCGGGGCGCAGGGGGGTTGAGGGCTCTCACCCTAAACCCTTGAAAGAGAGGTCACAAGTTCAAATTCTACAGGGGATAGGGTAAGTACACCTCATTTTTATCATAGTTGTGTGCCTCCTACACAAAGTACAAGGTAGTCCTATTAATACTATAAGCCATTTGTAGACCCCAAAATAGATTGCTCAATTTTGTGGACTATAAAAGGATCTGTTTGCATTTTCCTCCCACTTGAGAAACATAAATGTGATGGTTAGATAGCTACCTTGATATGAGTAGTCAACCTCCTCAATGGAATTCATGGATTGAAGGAATAAAAAACTTATTCCATGGTTGCCTCACAAGAAATGAAACCTCAATCAATGGATCAAGTGGGAGGGAGGAGAATCAAGATGTGGTCATTAAGTTGTTAGGTATGTTATGACCGAGAGGGGGTGAATCAAACCAGACCTTAAATCATTTAACCTTAAACTTTATCTTTCCAAAACAAAATCAACTTATCTTTAACTTTATCAACAACAATAAAGAATAGAGAAATGAAACATAATTCATAAGAAAACACAAGATTTGCATGGAAAACTACAGTGTGAATCAACTCACAATATATGAAATGGTTACAAATCTATTTTAGGATCACTGCCAAGGAAAGGAAGAACACTCCCACCTAAAAGACTTGCATGTTGAGATACACTATCCTAGGGTAAGATACACAAGGACTTGCAAGTTGGAGATCACTGCTCCAAGGCAAGATACATGAAGACTTGTAGGTTGAAGCTCACTTCTCTAGGGAAAGATACATTAGGACTTGCAGGATGAAGCTTACTACTCCAAGACTAGATACAAATACTTGTAGATTAAAAATCACTTCTTTAGGGCAAGATATAGTATCACAACACTTGAATCAACAAGATAAACTCTTTCTCCAAATATGAAGTTGCACTTGAACCATTGTCACATGTAGCTAACTCCAACAATAATCACCATCAGACTGTCATTGTCTTCACATTACAAAACTCTACAAATGATGTGATCATGAAAGCACATTCACATATATTTTTATTTACTCACTCACATCACAACCACCACACTTCACAACTCGAAATTGATATTCTATATAGACCATCTTGTTCATCGCAAACATCAATTAGGTCGGCTGAAACAAAGGATAAGCATAGGCCCTATTAAGCCGACCACCAAACATAGTTGTGGTGAATGTGGTCCAATCCAAGAGATAGAGAGGAGCTAAAACACTATATTACAGTTCTTTAAGTACCTCCAAACAATACACATGCTGGCACACATCATCCAAGGACGACAACAAGAAAACGTGTAGATAAACAATGTAGCACATAACTAGTCATCCGAAAAACATAGCATCCAAAAGAATAAACTCGATGCAGATCCCAACATGCCAAAAGTAGAACCCAAATACAACTTAACACACTATCCAAAGTTGGCATATATCATTAATGTCATAGCATAAGCTAGAAAATAAAATTCTATCGACCTAACCAAAGCAATTTCTAAAAAAAGATAACATCACACATAATGTAACACAAACTTGAACATTGAACATCATGCGTATAACACGAGGACATTCCTAGAACATCCAACATCATTCCCAAATACTTATTTATCACCATCACATCTATACATGTTGGCACAACACAAACGAATATAGAACACTTCATTGCTAGAATGTCAGGAAACACAATCTTGAATGGAACATCAATAAATCTTCTTACATAACATATAAACACCTGAAACTTGAACTAAAACAACATGTGTGACAAACATTACAAGCATGTCCTCCAAGTCGCAACACCTTAAACATCAATGTGGATCATTTTTCGGACCAATCAAATCCACTTCTAATAGACAACCAGACTATCAACAAACAACAATCACTAGCCATGTTAGCTACAACACGAAGAACCTAAAAATATAGAAATTTAATGCCCACAAATCATAAACATCATGTCCAAATCCACAAGACCAAATTATCAAATGTGAAGGAGTGCAGAGAATTCTTCCATCTAGACTTTAAATTCTCTTTCATGCATATCACATCTCCTCACACTTCAAACATCCCAGAAACAACATTAACATGAACAAGAGTGTTAGGGCCAAGGAAATCACATCTTATTCATCATCATCATCGTGCTACAAGATTACAAGATCATTTTTAACGCATCAACATATCGTACTGAATGTAGACATTAGACAACAAGGTGGACATCCACAACCCAAAGCAACTGCAATTAGTATTAACTATCTCCTCATATTTTACCAAAACATATTTGACATCCCAATACAAACTCCAAGTTGATAACAAATGACAACACTACCAACACTCTTTTTATTGACATCAATGACCACTTAACAACTGCTCATCATCGAGGACAACACATATTGTCAAAGATCAAGTTGACATTAATGCCAACTCATATTGCCAGCAATAATTTTGAGTGGGGATGGACAATGTATACCAAGGCTCACATCATCTATTTAGAGTGGTTAAGATAGAGTGGTACAATCTTCAACACCCCCTCATCAGACATAACATGGGCCATCCCTTCTTAAGAAAGGGAAAATGATCAGTTTTTCATCTTTACAAGACTTAGGAAACCTTGTGTGAACCTTGTCTATTTACTACACTCCCACATACTCATTCACATCACATGAACCTTTTACATAGATTGAACTATGCCATTAGGCACCATTGTGCAGGGCCTTGCCAATTCCATCACTTACTATCCCACATGACTTAGTAGCTTTTCATGTTGCTTAGCATAGATGTAGTTTGTAGCTATGGGAATGTATTGTTAAGGATTGTTAATTATCAAAATTCAATCTCAACTACTTGGAATTAACAAACCATTTGGTTTGTTTGTAACAAGAATCTCCATTCCTTGCCTTACTATTTTTACCATTTATAACACATTATGTACCCTATATAGTAACAAAATTCCATAATTTTTGGTATATTTTCCTACATATAATCTATAACCTTAATATTTCACTAAGATAAAGTTGTCCCTCAAACCACCTAGGTCCAAAGACCTACTAGTTGTAAGTCCTTCTTAGATTATTTTACACAAATACGGTTTTTGATTTGCTAACTATTATAAGCTAAGTTCATTTTATGTGAAGATGGTTTTGGAGTTGCTAATATGGAAGCTAGAGTATTCATCCTTGAGCTTTGTGTACACCATATGAACATCACTTATTTTTTTGTTCTTTTATGAATGTTGGGATTCTAATTGAATGAGAAACGTTAAAATTGAATTCTAATCGTGCATGGTCTTGTCGAGTCCATCACCTACATAGATGTTTGCTCAACATAAATGTAGTTTGTAGCTATGGGAATGGATTGTTAACTATCGAGATTATCAATTGCCAACTAGTTGTAAGTCCTTGTGAGCATTTTACATGATTTGTTTTGGAGTTGTTGACTATTAGGAACCAATTTCATTATATATGATTATGGTTTCTGTAGACACCTAAATTTGACTGATCAATTTAATCATATCAAATCTCCTAAGTCAAACGTATTAGGTGAATAATTTATATTATTTAGTTAAAATCAAGTATATTTTTGGCTAAATTAATTTAATTAAGAAAGCCATACCCCATAGCCCGCTAATTAATTAATATCTTAATTAATTAATTCCCCCTTTCCGATCCATTGAATTAATTAATCTAATTAATTAATTCCCCCTTTCCAATCCCTCAAATTAATTAATCTAATTGCTTAATTCCCCCTTTCCAATTCCTTGAATTAATTAATCTAATTAATTAATCCCCCAATCCTTGAGCACTTATTTGAATTAATTAAATTCAAATAATTCCCTTTAGATCACATGTCTCCTAACTTTTAACTACCTAATTAACCCTCCTCTAGCCTTACCTCCAATCTAACATTTGGGTTCTAAAAAACCTTATCTTCCCAAACTAACCTTATCCCAACATCCTCTCACATGTATGTACACACATATTCTCTAATTTCCTTAATATTAGGAAACTTGATCCTATTTTTTTGGCGACTTCCTCCCAAATTGGACGTGTGTCCTTGAGGACACATGTCAATCCCCTTTTTGACATTTGTACCTCTAAGGGACACTTGTCCTCCCTTGTTGAGCCATGGCAAGTGTAGAATCTTATTCCAGTTGTCATTCCTTGGATTGCCACTTGTCCTCCTTGAGGACAAGTGTTGCATTTTCCTAATCCCCTCCGCTCCTTCCTCTCCTATTTAATCCCCCCTCTTTTTCAAGAAATTCATCCACTTTCTCACTACCATATTGTTATCATGCAACGTTTCATCCATTTTAGCATATCCATATCGTCATAATGTCAAATTTCATCCCCATATCCCTTCATCCAATCCTCACATCTTGAATCCAATCTACCTAATCATGCATCATGGAGCAATATTGAGTACAAGTTATGTAATGAGCACACATCCAATCACAGGATCATCAAACCAAGGGAGTAAAATTAAGTATGCATGATATTGTTTTATGTTTTATGCTTCTTTTGCTTTCTTTCTAACATCTCAATCTTGAGGTGTTTGAGCTAATTGTGTTTTCTAGATTGCTTAGCTTTATCTTTCAATCATTTATGTTTGAGCATGATTTTCCTCACACATTTTTTGACTTCCTCCCAAATTGGACATTTATCCTTGAGGACACATGTCAATCCCCTTTTTGACATTTGTCCCTCTAAGGGACACTTATCCTCCCTTGTTGAGCCACAAGTGTAGAATCTTATTCCACTTGTCATTACTGGGATTTCCACTTGTCCTCCTTGAGGACAAGTGTTACATTTTCCCAACCCCCTCCTCTCCTTCCTCTCATATTTAATCCCCCCTCCTTTTCAAGAAATTCATCCACTTGTTCACTACCGTATCATTATCATGCAACATTTTATCCATTTTAGCATATCCATATCATGATAATGTCAAATTTCATCCCCATATCCCTTCATCCAATCCTCACATCTTGAATCCAATCTACCTAATCACGCATCATGGAACAATATCAAGTACAAGCTACGTCACGAGCACACATCCAACCATAGGATCATCAAATCAAGGGAGAAAAATGAAGTTTGCATTCTATTGTTTTATGTTTTATGCTTATTTTTGTTTCATTCTAACATCCCAAACTTGAGGTGTTTGAGCTAATTGTGTTTTCTAGATTGCTTAGCTTTATCTTTCAATCATTTATGTTTGAGCATGATTTACCTCACACATTTTCTGGCCGGTGGGACCCACTTCACGGGTCAATCTAATTGTTTGATGTTATTTGAGTGACTTTGTTTGCAGGTATTTTGATGTTGGAAGGCGAAAGATTGCACTCTCATAAATTCATTTTGCAGGTTTTCGTATGGAATTTGCGCCCTGTTGAAATTATTTCACATTCACCCTGACAGAAATTCGCATTCGCCCTGACAAAAATTCGCATTCGTATTGTCATAAATTTACATTTGTCCTTTCACCTTTGCACATTCATTCTATTATCATGTCGCATTCGTTTAGTTGAAAATGAGTTCTCTATTTTTGTGTCATTTTTGCTATTTTCTATGTCACCTCTGTGTTTCTGGCCTTTGTGCATTTCCATATTTTGGAAATTTTTATTAGGGAAGAATATGGGTTTTTAAAACGCACTAACCATGGTTCGCAAAGTTAAATTCAAAGTTGTAGGTTCCCATGAGTGAGCAGAACGCAAAAGATTGCAGAAAGAGCAGGGTCAAATCATAAAGGCGGATTCAGTCATTCGGGAAATAGAGGAGAAAATCAATAATTTTGGATACGAGCTATGGGTTGTTGAATATATTTTGAAATAAAACATGACCCCTATAATGCCCTGATGCTCTTAACCCTTCTTTGTGAAAATTTATCATTCTGTTTGCAGAGGTTTTAAGTTTTTTTTGTTTTGTTTTGCCCCATTAACTGTTGTGCACTCATTCAAACTTTATGTCACATTCGTCATTATAAAAATTTGCAATTGTTGTTACTGAAATTCACATAAGTGTTGATGTCATGTTGCATTTGTTTTGTAACTATGTCACTTTCATTTAGGGAAATTGATGCAATTCTGTCTTAGATCTGTCTCTATTCTTAGGGATTTTTGGTATTATTAATGCTTTGTCTATAGTATGTGGATAAAACAGAGTGCTTGCAGAGGTGTTTCGAGTGGTCAAAGGCAATAAAAACCCCAAACTACTAATTTTTTTTTTCTTGTAGGGGTGTTCCGAGCGGTCAAAAACAATTATGAAACTACTAATGCTTTTCTTGCAGAGGTAGATTAGGAGAGTGTTTTTCTTTTAGAGTAAACAACTTTACATGTCAACTTAAAATGAATATTTGTCTTACGTGATTCAACACAATTGTGCATGTGAACGGTCCTACTACTAACACACACTATCGTCTCCATTAGCTCTCGTGGTCCTAGGTGCAAGAGAAAAGTTCTAGTGACACTCAATTTTATTTTAGTAGGTAGAGGGATTGTCCCCCCCACCCCCCGTCAAGTAGCCTATAAGGTCAGGTGTGGGGAGAATGACCCAAGCAGTAATGGGATTTTAGCTAAGTCACTTCTCAACTGCTATATAAAATACACGGGACAAAATTCTTCATGATAGGCGCTAATTGCCTACCTACACTGACTTCCCCAACACCTGTGTTCTACAGGAAGGAAGCCTCCCGAGGGAGAGAGAGTACATGGATTCCCAAAAGAGAATCCCGTATTATGAACAAATGATTTAGTTGCCAAAATCCTTCTATTTTTTGACTCAGGCATTGTGATACATGCATGTCGAAGACACCCCTCATAGAAAATTTCTCTAGATCTTAGGATCTCTAGAAATTCGAAGCTTGGCATGCCCAAGAAGTGTGTGTCGAGGGTGGAGCTAGTGCTTCCAAGCTTCTGTCTATCTGATTGAATGTGGTATTTTGGGCTAGGAGATTCAACAAATATTGTCCTTCTCAACCCAGGATGTTAGGGGTCCCACAGATACTGAGAGGGGGGGGTGAATCAGTATCTGACCGGTGATTAGAATTTCTTAACTTAAAACATGCAGAACATAATATAACAGTGTACCGGTATGCAATAAATAATGCAATAAACAGAATCAAGAACATCCACAT
Source organism: Cryptomeria japonica (assembly GCF_030272615.1). Taxonomy (NCBI): domain Eukaryota; kingdom Viridiplantae; phylum Streptophyta; class Pinopsida; order Cupressales; family Cupressaceae; genus Cryptomeria; species Cryptomeria japonica. Next base: position 462,576,981 of record NC_081407.1, on the reverse strand, counting down.
GAAAAGCACACAATAACATAGGATTTTAATGAAGAAACCCGGTGTGGGAAAAACCTCGGCAGGATTTGTGACCCACAATATTCACTCACTAGCCAATAAGAGAATATTACTTACAATAGGGGTCTGCACATGTAGGAAGGCCAACTGCCTAGAGCTCACTGCTCAATGGGAAGTCACACTGACTTACAAATAAGGATTATACTAATCCAATAACTTGTACTGCTTTACAATAGCATCTTTAATGCCTAATTCAGTACCAGTTCCTGCTCTGTTCTTTACATATACCCTTTGACCTATATTTCGCACATTAGGTCTGCCTAATATTTTCCTTAAAATACTTCTACATCACTCCTACAAATGTCTACAATGATCTCCTTTATATATAAGAGTCATTTTACAATTTGCCAAGTCGGCTTACAATAATAAACAAAATATTATATAACAAAAATCCTGTCGGCCTCTATGCCGGTATACTTCTTTTCTTCTATGCCGGTGCCGATGTCGGTATCCTGAGTGTCGGTGTTGAGTGTGGTATGCTGATGCCGGTATAATGTCTTTGCCGGTGCCATAGGATTGCAAGGTTGCCATCAATGACAAAACCTTCAATCACATACAATGTCTCATTGGAGTGTGCATATGCCAACAATCTCCCCCTTTGGCATTGATGGCAACACTCATGAGAAATTTCAAAAAGTATCCAAAAATGTGTAGTCCAAAAATGTTACCAAAAATGTGAGAGCTCCCCCTGAGCATATGATTCCTGTGTTTTGAATTTTCTCATCCCACTACTCCCCCTTTGGCATCAATGACAAAGGGGGAGATTGTTGGCACATGCACACTCCAATGAGACATTGTATGTGATTGAAGGTTTTGTCATTGATGGCAACCTTGCAATCCTATGGCACCGGCAAAGACATTATACCGGCATCAGCAGATCACACTCAACACTGGCACTCACAATGATCCTATTATGTTTTTATAAACTTGACAAAATGGAACGAACTTACCCTTATATATTCCTTTTGGTTAAAATTATGATTAATGATGAAGTGGCCATGCTATGTGATTTATCCATATTAATCTTTCATGTAGTTAGATAAATGTTATTTTGATATGGAATAGATATACGTTATTTTTGTACGTGCTAATGACATGATGCATGAGTTAATGAAGAACAAGAAATGGTCAAAGATTCACAACATGGAAGTTCATGCTAGTTAGTTGGTTGAAGACAAAGTCTCAACAAGATGAGTATTGAAGGAGTCAACATTCGGTTATTTACATCTCAAAGAGTGTAATAATGAAACTTTGGTATTCATGTTTGTAGGAGAATAAATCTAGGAGGGATAGATATGATAGATTTCCTCTATATTTGAAACAGCTTGACCATTTCCTATTCGGAGTGTAACTCCTTGTCCTCTTTCTTATGTTATAATAAATGGCATCCTCCTAATGTTTTGGGAGTGGACTTGCTAGTAGTTAGAGTTAGTTAGGAGTTTCTTTATTATAAATAAGTTCAGATATCCCTTCTTAGGGACGGTGAACATCAACTATTGTAATTTTTAGTCTTTTGTTGCAAAACAGTTTTCAGTAAATACCATGATGTAACAAGCGTTTTTAGATTAATAAGATAATATTCCAGTTTGCATCACTTAGTTGAGTTTTGTGAAGACTTGCTAAGGGGGGCCACTTAGTAAGAATTTCACCCTTTGTATTTAGCATTTATTTTCCTTCAGTATTTAGTTTGTTGTCCTGGCTGTTGACTGTTCCTGCAGCCACTGGAAATCATCCTGTGACTGTTCCCGCAGCCAAGGGAGATAGAGTAGTTTCCTGCCTACTTGCCATGGACTAAGTTCTTGTTCTTTCTAAATTCAAGGTATCTTTTATTCAAGCATTTCAATTATTACTTTAGACATACACTTTACTTTCAAAAATGTTTTCTCTTTTGTAGAATGACTACAATGAGGACTTTAGTGCATACACCTTGCTGACCCATTTCAAGTATACGCCCTGAGTTGGCAAAGAAATGAGATTTCGTGATGATCATATAACTACTTAGTATGGATGTCCAATCCCTAAGTCATGGCCTCAAAGTCTAGTTATTAGAACCATTAAGGGAACCAAACATTTTTGGCACCGTTGTGGGGAACAGTGTCAAACTAGGGAACCTTTTGCAATCATTTGTAGCTGTATTTTATTTCCAATAGTGTTAGAGTTTGTTTTACATACAATTTTCACTTCCATAGACTAATGATCTACTGTTATTTCTGAGTTAACACTGCATGCATAGGAGAAGAGATGCCTTAGGGATATTTCTTCCTAATGACCCTTATCCTGATAATTACTTAGACGAAGCCTTCAATCAGCCAGAAGAAGGAAGAGACCAAGACACGAGACCAAGACATAAACCCTTTAGCTGATATATTATCCAATTTTAACAATCTTGAAGACCCAACTGACCCAAATCCTTTTGAGAACCCATTTGCATTATTACTTCATCAACCAAGGATGGCTGTATAAAATCAAAATAACCAAACCACTTTTGAATTCCCTATCACTGATCAAAATGATATCAATAATCTCAAAAATATCCCTGCTATGGTCTAGTAATAGAGGACCCATATACTTTTCTATTTGAATTTGATATCCTATGTAGAAGATATGACTACACCACAGATGCTCATAGGCTTAAACTGTTTCCTACCACTTTGAAAGAAGCGACATTAAGATGGTTCATGAGTTTAGGAAGAGATATTGTAAATAGTTGGAAAGTCATGAAAACAAAATTTCTTGAGAAATATAAAGAGTATTTTACTAGAAGTGGTAATATGAGGGGAGATGACATCTTTCGGATGAAGCAAAAGGAAGATGAGAGTTTGGAGGACTGCATTTCAAGATTCTTATTTTGTCTACAAAAATCCTTAGATCATGCACTCAGTCAAGAATCTAAAATGTTTCTCTTCCTCAAAGGAATCAATGAGACTTGTATTGAAGCCTTGGACTTGATGGGAGGAGATATTACTCAAGTCCCTTGGGATGATATCAAGAAAATATGTCAAAACTACTCTAGAGCAATTGCCAAGAAGGAAAGAGGATAGGGAGTTACACTCTGAATAGGAACATGTCAAGTTGTTTCAAATATAGAGGAAATATAGCATAACTATCCCTCCTAGATTTATTCTCCTACAAACATGAATACCGAATAATTACACTCTTTGAGATGTAAATAACTGACTATTGACTCCTTCAATACTCATCTTGCTGAGACTTTGTCTTCAACCAACTAACTAGCATGAACTTCCACGTTGTGAATCTTTGACCATTTCCTATTTTTAATTAACTCCTGCATCATGTAATTAGCGAGTACAAAATAAAGGTATATCTATTCCATATCAAAATAACATTTATCTAACTACATGCAAGATTAATATGGATAAATCACATAGCATGGCCACTTCATCATTAATCATAATTTTAACCAAAAGAAATATATATAAGGGTAAGTTCATGCCATTTTTTCAAGTTTATGAAAACATAACAAGATCACTGTTTAACAGAGTTTTAGGATTTAGACAGTATCTAGACCCTTGTCAAAACCTAGTAAAAGTATAGAAAACATAGACAAAATTGAGCCATTATTTGAGCTCATCATTCTGCCCAACCTATCTTCCTGTTGGTCCTCCAGTAGGCACAATGTTCCATATTTTAGCTTGCAACCTGTAATCACCAAGAATAACTTGGCCTGATCCTTTATTAACAAGGCTCTAGTAGAACCCTTTGTTTTCTCTAGTTTGTTCCATCTGGCTTTTTCTGATGCTTCATAAAAAACATTCCCATGCTGCTTGCAATCTGGAATTGGCCATAGGAGCATTGGCAACTGAAAAATTAGAGGAATCCAATTATTCTATTATGATCAGCCTAGATGTATGTGCAATGGTTCTCTTCTAACAACTGCATAATAGTTTTGGAGGGAATGTGGTTTTGCCTATTGCAATTCCTCTATTAAACTATTCCATCTTTATGCCAAATATCCCATTACTATTTGTCCTTCAGCAAAACTCATATTCTCAAACTCTTCGAATATCTCCTCTCTCAAGGCTAAGATTTGAGATTTACATTAAGGTCTGAATAAAATATTTTGCCAATCAAAGTAGAGGTGTCTTGGATTTGTCGCTTCATCTCTTAAGGACAGTGGAATCCGAAGTTCTTCTTCCTTGTATGCTCTAAATTGTCATCCCCAACTATTCTCATTCTGAATCCGAGACATGAGAGCTCTGATATAAATATCACCAATATACAACAAAGGATTTTAATCATTGTCATTAGGAACTGCTTAATTGTGAAGGTAAAACTCACAAAGAAAATTTTTAGTTGTTGTAGGAGAGGATTGATACATCTGATAAAACTCTTGGGGAGTTTCAATGGAATGATATGTCTGAAATAATTCTTAACAATTTGAAAGAGAGATTGAGTTCTTTTAGATACATGACATACACTCGGGGTGGTGTTCTGCATCCTACAATATGTGGCATCATGGTTACTACATTATCCACCTTATTCTGTAATCCAACAATTTATTTGTTTTTCTTCTCAATCTCTTCATCTTTCTGACTAATTATTTCTTGCAACTTAAGTTTTTCTTTATTCCATTCTTCTTCTTCTTTTTCTAACATATCCTGATATAAATCCAAAGCTACAGACATCCATGAGAAATAGGTGGGTCTATGTCTTTCAACAGGGGGCCTTTTTTGAACTAATTCTTCTTCATTTTCCTTTTCTGGTTCTTGCTCGGTCGTTTGTTCTACTGTAACAACTAATCCAACAAGGCCACTCAAACTTATATTCTTTTGAAGTTTTTCTTCTTCCATTACTGGCCCCTACTGTTCTTAAGATTAATCTCTCATTTCCTCATTTTGTGCCACCTCTTCTTCTCTTTCTTATGCACTAGGGGTAGTGTGCTCAGACCCTAATGAGTCAATTTGAATATTTATTCTAGGCTCACTATGTCTGATCTTCCTAGGTTTTTTTCTGAGCCCGTGGCTTGTTCTTTGTGGTGTCTTCTCAACTTTTTTGGAGGTTTTGGCATGTTTAGGTATTTTAACAGATGTGCCATTCTGAATAGTGGTAGCGGGCGACTCTTTCTCTCCATTTTTCCTTTTTCTAGGGCTCAGGGTTTCCTTTCCTATTTTTTTTTGTGTCCTTTCCCATGTTGCTTCATCTTTCTTTGCTTTACCTTTATCCTTCTGAACAACAACCCTAGTATTTTTTGAAGTTTCAATTTGAACATTGACATTTGGGTTTGCTGAAAATTTACTTGTATCACTAGATGAAGGTTCTGCTACAAGAGAGTTTGTAGCAGAGGCAACCCTAGATGTTGAAGCTCCTAGAGTTATTTTAACAGTTTCCTTTGTTGCCCTAGCCCTTGATTTTTAAGATTGACCCCTACTTCTAGCATTAGTTACTTTAAATTTCTTTACTACCACAAATTCATCCCAAGTCATCTAGGAGACATCTTGTAAAGACCTTTCTACAAGCAATTTGATCAAACAATGATGAGAGATAGAGTTTGACCTACCTTTCTGTGTTTCAGCTACCATGACTAAGAGAAAATTGTATAAGACATTTGGTACATTCATCCTTCGACCATGTCTCATGTGGCTTAGCAATTTGAAATGAAGAGAATGGAGGTAGGATTGTCTACCCTCATAGGTAAGATATTTGATCACTTACATTGCTACTTGTTTCCATTTTTCTGGCAAAGAAAGTCTCCTAGTCCCCTATTTGTCCACATTAAGAGGAGGGTCACGAGGTCTGGAGAACTCTTCTCCAACAGACCTAGCATCTTTAGAATCAGAGTTTTTTCTCCATCCATGGGCAACCCTAACACCTCTGCTATACATTCTTCTGTAGCAATTACTTTCAATCCTTTCACCATTGCTTCACCATTTGAGAAGGTTTGAGCAAATTCTAAAGCAATGTTATTATCACACCCGTTAAGCTTCAGTAAATAATCTATCTAGCCACATTGTTTGAATTCTATCTCACAAAGGTGATCTTGCAGTAGTATGGTATGAGTTGTAGGCTCATTCATGATAAGACTCCCTCCCATAGTTTACCTTTAGTTGTATCCTTTTGACTTCTTGAAAATACTGTTTTGAAAATTACAAATGTTTCTTGCAACTTCCGACCTTCCGCCAAGACAAAACCCTTCAAATTTGCATTTCTCAGCTTATCACATAATAATGACAATCAAATTCATTGAAGAACATTATTATGACTTAAAATATTGGAGACGTCAGTATAGCTAGGCTCAAGCATGCAACTTTTAAAAGAGAGGTCATGTCACCTAATACAAACTCTCACAAATGACATAATGGCATATTTTAAAAATATTTTATGATGTGGATGACACGTTATGACACATGTATCATAGAATGACACAACATACCTTTTCCCCCCCAACTGTCCACACATGTCATGCAAGAAAGCGAAAAAGATTGTGCTATATGAAGTATTCATATTAATTAAACTTTAGTGAAATAAATGCATATGAAAGAAATAACATACACAACTTCTTACGTACATACCTGGAGTGTGTAGAATGCATAAGATCTGGTCATGTTAGAAGTAATGGCAATACTGAATTGATAAATTGGTTGAAAAGGTGAAATGGAAAGAAGTGGAGTGGATGTGGAAGAGAAGAACAAATAGTAATGGGATATTTGGCACAAAGGTGGAACAATTTAACAAAGGAATTGCAGCATGCAAAACCACATTTCCTCCAAAATTATTATGCAACTGTTAGAAGAGAACCATTGTACATACATCTACATTGTTCAAAACAAAATAATTGGCTTCCTTTCATTTTTCAACCGCTAATGCTCCTATGGCCAATTCTAGATTGCAGGTAGTATGGGAATGTTTTTGATGAAGCATTAGAAAAAGCCAGATGGGACAAAGTAGAGAAAAACAAAGGGTTCTACTAGAGCTTTGATAATAAAGGATCAGGCCAGGTTATTCCTGGTGATTACAAGTTGCAAGCTAAAATACAGAACATTGTGCCTACTGGAGGACTAGTGGGAAGATAGGCTGGGGGGAATGATGAGCTCAAATAATGGCTCAATTTTGTCTATGTTTTCCATACTTTTACTAGGTTTTAACATGGGTCTAGATATTGTCTAATTACTAAAACTCTATTAAACAATTATCCTGTAATGTTTTCATAAACTTGACAAAATGGCATGAAGTTGCCCTTATATATATTCCTTTTGGTTAAAAATATGATTAATGATGAAGTAGCCATGCTATGTGATTTATCCATAATAATCTTGCATATAGTTAGATAAATATTATTTTGATATGGAGTAGATATACCTTTGTTTTGTACACACTAATGAAATGATTCAAGAGTTAATGAAGAACAAGATATGATCAAAGATTCACAACGTGGAAGTTCAAGCTAGTTAGTTGGTTGAAGAGAAAGTCTTAGCAAGATGAGTATTGAAGGAGTCAATAGTCAGTTACTTACATCTAAAAGAGTGTAGTTATGAAACTCCAGTATTCATGTTTTTAGGAGAATAACTCTAGGAGGGATAGTTATGCTATATTTCCTCTATACTTGAAATAACTTGTTTGTTTCCCATTCAAAGTATAACTCCATGTCGTCTTTCTTATGTTGTAATAAATGGCATCCTCCTAATGTTCTAGGAGTGGACCTGCCAGTAGTTAGAGTTAGTTAGGAGTTTCTTTATTATAAATAAGTTCAGATATCCCTTCTCAGGGATGGTGAACATCAACTATTGTAATTTTCAGTCTTTTGTTGCAGAACAATTTTTAGCTGATGTAAGAAGTGTTTTTAGATTAATAAGATAATATTCCAGTTTGCAACACTTAGTTGAGTTTTGTGAAGACTTGCTAAGGGGGCCCACTTAGTAAGAATTCCACCCTTTATATACAATAGTTATTTTCCTTTAGTATTTAGTTTGATGTCCTAATGGTTGATTGTTCCTGCAACCACTGGAAATCATCCTGTGACTGTTCCCGCAACCAAGGTAAACAGAGTAGTTTCTTGATTGCTTGCTATGGAATAAGTTCTTTTTCTTTCTAAATTTAAGGTATCTTTTATTCAAGCATTTTAGTTATTACTTTTTTCATACACTTAACTTTCAGAAATATTTTCTCTTTAGTAGAATGACTAGAATGAGGACTTTAGTGCATATACCTTGCTAACCCATTTCAAGTATATGCCTCAGATTGACAAAGAAATGGGATTTCATGATAATCATATAACTATTTAGTATGGATTTCCAATCCCTAAGTCATGGCCTCAGAGCCTAGTTATTAGAACCATTAAGGGAACCAAACACAAAGATTTAATCTTTTTCATCCAAGTCTGATTTCTTTATTTGATCAATTGCATCACTAATCGTATTTGAATCAAATCAATCATTCTCTATCAACTTAATCAAATTAGACAAATCATTTTTTTCACTCCCATTTTTCATGAATCATAATAGTTTGTATCTTTTCTGCAACAATTCATCATCAACTCTTTGACTATATTGTGTCTAGAATTTTATCACTTTATTTCATCATGGTCATATCACCTCAAGCCAAAGGTTTGATGCACTTTGATATATTCCATTACTTGAGTGCATCATCTTAAGTAACTTCAGTGTCGCACTGCCTTTTTTAGATCATATAATTTTGATTTGAGTATTTGGTTCATTAATTGTTTCATCTTGAGTCAATCATCACGTTCATCTCAAGTACTTTTCTCATCGGTATTGATCAAATCAGACAGTTTATCCAATCCTTGACTTTGGTTTCACACTCTCATTGCTTCATCACCTTATCTCCCATTTCATGTTCATTATTACTCGATCTGAATCTCGATGAGTTATGGAATAACAACCCTCTTAATTTGGTCTAGGATTCTGAGAACATCAAACAAATCCCGGTTCAAAGGTCAACCATATCATGTCAGGAAATGTTCCTACCACTTATGATCTGCTGGATATAATCATCCCTGATGAAGATATGGTCAATCAACTTGATGATACATATGTCCAAATTAATCCTATTGACCAGTTTCTTTCAAATCTTGACATTGCTCAAATGGTAGACAAAATCATAGATATACGTAAGAATCTCATCTTAGCAAGCATGGTGGCACAAGGCATGACGATTGCATCACCTGATGCACTTGTGACCACAAGTCCACAAGAACCTCCTCAACAACAAGTTCCCTTACAACAAGACTCATCATCATTTCTGATCCAACAACATAACCAACTACGACCAAAAACACTGCTACAACAAAGTGCCCAACTTACGTCGATTGGATTGCCACCTATGGGAACTCTTGGATTCCATTATCAACCTTTTTATGTTAATGTATTAGGACCTACACCACTTTTATCTTCAGGAGGGGGTATCTATAATGCAGCTATCAATGTTCCATCTACACAACTTTACACTTTGCTCCCATTGACAAGTCAAATACCCATGACACCCAATATCATGCAAGTTATGTCTTTCACCAATCTTGTCAATCAACCTATGAATGTGTCATTAATACAAGCACCAGTTTGGACTACAAGAATTCATGGTTATCCATCATCATCTGTCATGTAGGATATGACTGGGGGCATGAACTACATAATGCCACTACCATCTTTACCCCCACCTATTCAATTGACACCACAAGTTGTCAACACCCCGTAGTATCAACCTCAAGTGACGTTGCAACCGATGATTTCACGACCATAATTCAATTACTTACAAGGACCCCCTTTATCTTATGTTGTGACAAACATTCATCAGTTACAAGGTGGTGTTAATCAGAATCCCCCCATCAGAAAATGCTATACCTAACTATACTGTGGGCAATTATCTTCAAAGTGGGACTCCTCAGATCCAACAAGTTCGTCACATACAATAGCCCACGACTCCTCAAAAAAATGTTGCAACCTACTCACAACCACCCCAGTATCAACAAACATCATTTGTTTAACAATAAATTCCCCTCTATCAAAACACAACATGCTACCAGAATCCACCACAACAATCAACTATATGTCTTCACACCAAGTGGCATAACAAGGACCTTACTATCAATCTACTACTTTGTCTCCTCATTCCTTTCCCTGTAAATACAGAATGGGAGGAAATGAAGGCCACCCTCAAAACATTACAAGAAGGTAGCTCTGAACGGGTCTTCAAATTTGAGGAACTTTGTCCTTACCTATTCGACAAGTCCATAACGATAATACATTTTCCTAAACATTTTGAAATGCCAAGATTCGATAAGTACAAAGGAAAAGGCGATCCGTGTTATCATGTCAAAGAATTCTTCATGGCTTATCAAGAGGTGGCATGGTGTGACAACTATCTTCTACGGTTATTCTCCAAGAGTCTTAGTGGGCCTTCTTTAGAATGGTTTTCTAAGTTACCATTTGACACTATCACTACATTCATAGACCCATCTGAGCGCTTCGTTGCTCATTATCACTACAATATAGAGAATGATATCTCTATGCTAGATTTGTGTCAAAACAAAAAAAAAGGGGGTGAAATCTTCTAGATTACACCCAAAGATGGAGAACCCTTGCTGGTCGTCTCCCATGTACGATTTTAGACACTCAATTGGTCTCGATTTTCATCAAAAATCTCCACCCAAAGATTGCATATCACATTCAGCTCAATTGTGCAAGCACCTTTAAAGACATCACATATAAAGGGTTGTTAATGAAACAGGCTTTGATCGATGAAGGGTTCATTAAACTCTATAAGGAATATTCTGATAAGTCTAATAATGACAAGAAAAGATATTGCAACAAAAACAAGAATGTTGTCGGTTATGGGATCACTCATTCCAAAATAGTACAAATGATTGTGGTTGCAAAGCCACCACCCTCACAACAATTGTATATTAATCCTTCTCTATCCATGCATCCACAAGCGCAAACACAAAATGTGCAGACCAATACGATCACTGTGTCTCAAGATCCTCCCCAATAGACATGCTAGAATGACCCATGACGTGACTTCACACCCATGTAAGAAGCCCTAGAAGTGATCCTTAAATGCATGGAGCAACATAACTTGGTCATACATCCCCAAATGACACCATTCGATGAGTCCAAACCTAAACCTGATTGGTACAAATATAATGAGTACTATGCCTATCATCACATCCAAGGTCATGCTACAAACAAGTGCATAAAGCTTAATTACCTGGTTCAAGAACTCATTGACTAGGGTAAAATTGTTGTTGACCCTATTACAGAAAAGTCTCCCAATGCTAATCTAGGCATGTATAAGAATGCTCTTCCCAAACATTAGGGAGAAGCTAGTACATCTAATGCCAATAAGGCTAGCACGACCAATAACACCAACTACAATAATGTACCCTTCGATTATGGTCCTACCATAGGTTACATCTCTCTGGAAGATGATCATGTTAACATGATCCATGTCAAATGAGTCAATACTCAGTCTGCTGTAATCACTAGAAGAGTTCACATGTTAGTCCTCGGGGCTCCCATATCTAATGATACCCCAACAACACCTGTGTCTATTCCGTATAACATTCTGAATATTTAGGGAAAACTCCTGCACAGATCTCCATCCTGGATTTTCTAAAGACCTCACCTACTCACCAAGAGATTCTCACCCGAATATTACAAGAGGCTCATGTCCCTAGCCATATAGACCCTACACAATTCCAAACCATGGTCACACATCTGTCCTCTATGTACCATCTTAGTTTCACTAAATCTGATGACATGATCCCAGATCCTGACCATATTTGTCCACTTAATATTGAAGCTATAGTCAAACAATACAAAGTGAAATGAGTTCTGATTGATAATGGTTCTGCCCTGAATCTTTTCGCATTGAAATTTGTTACTCAAGTGGGCTACACTATCACATATATGCACAATGAGGGCATTGCCATCAAAGTGACAATGCTGAGAGAATCTCAATAGGGACGATCAATTTACCAATTTAGGTAGGCCCAGTAACATAGAGCACATTGTGCCACATTGTTGATCTTGATCTACCATTCAATATCCTCCTCGATTGCCCACAGATCCATTCCATGCAAGTCGTCCCTTCCACTTACCACCAATGCCTCAAATTCCCTTGTCAATGCTATGCAATAACAATCTATGGTGACACTCAACCATTTGAGTATTGTCGTGCTCTTGAGGCCTCATTGCCATATTCCCATCATTGCCCAGGTATCAACAATGGAACTTCATCTACCACTCCATCTTCCTCATATGTTGACCTTGATGCCATACTGACTGCAAAAAAATAAAAGACTTCCATTGTATCATGCTTCTCCCAACTAAAGATCAACAATGCTAGTTGTGGTGAATATGCCCTACAAGGAACCTTCACAACAGACACTCTACCTCTAGATTTGCATGATCATGGAAAACCTACCAAGGAGAATAAAAATAAAGATCGTGTAATTTGCCAATATGGTTCCACTACTTTCCAGTCTCATGGTGAGATCAATCACGAGGTCATAGAAGGAGACATCAACCAATGGCTCTTCAAAGATGTCTCTATCGATAATGACACTCGACTTAATCAATTCAAAGAGAAATATCATGTTGCACACAAATGGGCCACTCAGAAATGGGCCTACCAAGGTGGGGGACTAGGTTAAGAAGAGAAAGGATTCAGAAGACCTATTGAGCCCACCCCTAATGTTCGCCATGAAGGGCTTGGTTTTAAGCGTCCCTCACGCGAAGCCTCAAGTTCGGTAGGTACTTTTGGAAACAATGAAAACATTTCAAGTGACATCGAAGGCATGAATGAGGAGGCTATCAAACATGTTTACGCTGATATAGATAGCTCCTCATCCTTTGGCACATCTCACCTCTTTGATACATCCATCTTCCTAATTGACCTTCCCCTTCACCACCCTAAACTTGTTGATTGGGGCCAAACAGTTGCACACCTAGATACATTCCAAAATGATACAACTCTTCTGGAGTTTCTTGGGGCAACCGAGTGTGCACCTTACCATCATCTTGAGCAAAATACAGACTACAAGATAGACCCTCAATGCTATTTGGGGGAAGAGGGAATCCTTAACCGTAAAAGTAAAAAAGAATCAAAAGATCAAGAGTCTCATGGTGAAAACCTTTCTAAGGCACCTATAGACCATAAAATAGTAAAAATAAAGGGTGTATCTTCTAGTGAAAACCTCTTAGAGGCGCCAGAAGATGAGAATTCTCTTCCTCCCCTCCTTGATGATCATATTCCTGAGAGATCGTCAATCCTCATAGACTAGACCACAAAGATAAATTTGGGCACAAAAAAAACCCATGTGTCACCCATGTCGCTGCCTCTTTATCTGATGATGAATTTCAGGTGTTCTCTGAGATTCTTCACATTTGGCTTATTAAATTTGTATGGTCTTATGCAAACATACCTGGTCTTGATCCTGAGTTAGTCATCCATCACTTAGCAGTTGATCCAAAGGCTAAACCGGTCAAGTAGAAACTACGTAAGATGCATCACAGAATTGCCTTATTAGTTGAAGTAGAGTTGAAAAATCTCCTAGAGGTCAAGTTCATCCGACCTATTGACTATTCAGAATGGATCTCCAACATGGTACCTATCGTAAAACATTGTGGTGCTATCAGAGTATGTACATACTTCAGGGATTTGAATAAAGCATGTTCCAAATATGACTTTCCACTTCCTAACATCGACATCCTTGTCGATTTAACAACATGACATGAAATACTTTCCCTCATGGATGGATTCTCCAGATATAACTAGATAAAAATAGTGGAAAAAGATCATCATAAGACCACATTACTACCCCATGGGGAACCTTCTACTACCAGGTCATGCCTTTTGGTCTTAATAATGTCGATGCTACATATCAACGCACCATGATAGTGATCTTCCATGAACTCATGCATAAGATCCTATAAGACTATGTAGATGATATAATTGGTAACTAAAAAACAAGAGCGGAACATTCGACTATCCTAGAACAAATATATGAGCACTTGGCTAAGTATAAAGTGCACCTCAATCCAAAAAAGTGTGTTTTTTGAGTTACATCAGGTAAGCTCCTAGGTTTCCTCGTCTCTAGGTGCGGCATCGAGGTTGATCCTAAAAAGGTCAAAGCAATATTAGAGATTCCTCCTCCCCAAACATTGAGAAATTTGTGTAGCCTCCAAGGAAATCTACAATCTGTTCGCCACTTCATTGCCCAATTCGTAGATAAATGTCATCCTTTTACTCACCTTCTCAGAAAAGGTGCTAACTTCAAGTGGGATGCCAAGTGCCAACACGGTTTCGATAAGATAAAAGAATATCTGGCTCATGCTTTAGTTCTAATGTCGCCCATTCCAGGTCACCCTTTTCTCTTAGACATTTCAGTAACTCCAACAATTGTGGGGGCACTTCTTGCCCAACATGATGATTAGGGAAAAGAAAGATCAATCTACTATATCAGTAGAACCTTGGTCAGCTTTGAGCTAAACTATTGTCCCATTGAAAAAGCATGTCTAGTTGTTGTCTTTTGCTCACAGAAGCTACACCATTACATGTTGAGTCACACAGTCAAAATCATCTGTATAATTGATCTACTAAAATACTTGTTATCCAAGACAACCCTCACTGGACATATGGATAAATGGGTCATATTACTCAGGGAATTTGACATCCAGAATGTAGACAAAAAGGCAATCAAAGGACAGGTCATTGTTGATCAGTTGGCCAAAACACCCTTGGTTGATGCTTATCCACTAGTCACAGAGTTCTCAGATGAGTATGTATGCATGATCACAACACAACCTCCCTTGAATATTTACTTTGATGGTTCCCATACACAAAAAGGAGTAGGGGTAGGCTTCATGTTTGTCACTCCACGAGGCGATCTTATTCCCAAGTCCTTCAAGTTGTCTTTTCCATGCACCAATAACATCGCTAAATATGAAGGACTAATCACTGGTTTAAAATAGCTATTCAGTGGAACATCTCAGATATACCGGTCTATGATGACTCCCACTAGTCATCCAATAGGTCAATGATGAATATCAAAGCAAATATGATAAGCTCCAACCATACAAAATAATGATTGATGACCTTAAGCAGAATTTTCAGAATATTGTCTTTGACCATATCCCTAGGGCTCATGACAAAGCAACAAATGCGATGGCCACCATTGGATCTCTTCTCCACATGGAATAAAATAGTCCAAAACATGAGTTTTGGTTGAACAACTACTTCAACCAACATTTGAGATATCAGACACAAAAACTGTGTGCAACATCCTTGGAACCCAATCACCTTGGTACCATAACATATATGCCTATCTTAAAGATGGTACCCTTCCACACAACATATCCTGCAATAAACGTCGAAGCCTTATCCGTCGTTGTGCTCAATCTACATGACTTATAGGAGATAATATATATCGCCGCGACTACCATGACATCCTCCCTAGATGTCTCGATTCATCTGAAGCTAATCTTGTGTTGAAAGAAGTGCACACTGAAACTTGTGGCGCTCATACGAGCGAATACGTTCTTTCCAAAAAAATATTAAGAGTGGGATACTATTACCCCACTATAGAATATAATTGTTGTGAATTTTTCAAGAAATGTGTGCCTTGTCAGCAATAGTGCACTAGATTCATGTTCTAGCTCAAGATTTGTAGCCAATAACAACACCATTTCCTTTTTCTACATGGGGCCTCGACCTCGTTGGTAAGATCCATCCCCCTTCCTCAGATGGACAAAATTTTATCATTGATACAACAAAATATTTCACCAAGTCGGTGGAAGCCATTCCCCTCACCTCACCACTGGTGTCCGAGTGTCCAAGTTTATCCTGTATCACATTATTTTTCACTATGGGATTCCCTCCACCATCATTATTGAAAAATGGAATCCCATTCAAAAACCAAGACATGTGTGATCTTTGTTCCACATTCCATATTCAACATCGTTGATCTACATAATTTTACCCCCGAGGGAATAGCCAAGCCAAGGCAACTAATAAAACCTTGCTTCGTATCCTAAAAAAAGTTGTTAATGAAACTAGTCGTGACTGACATCTCCATCTCAATCCCACCCTTTTGGCCTATTGTACCAACATCCAAACTCCTACTGTAGCTACTCCCTATTTCCTTGTCTATGGTGTAGAAGCGGTCTTACAAATTGAGGTTGAATTGCCATCATTGCACATATCCTTGAAAGAGTTTGTTTCTGATGAAGACTAAAAAGTGGCAAGACTATCTCAAATAGACCCCCTTGACAAACAATGCCAAAAAGCCTATGATCATCTGAAAATGTATAAAATCCACCTCAAGAGGCAATATCAAAAGAGGGTTCACCCTAGTAAGTTTGAAGTAGGTGATGTTGTACTCTAAGAAAACCCGAGAAATTAGCAAGACCGGGAAAAGAAAGGAAAATTTGAGGCCAACTAGCTTGGTCCATATGTGGTCACAACAAAGTATGGTTCAGGGGCATATCAATTATCAACTCCAGAAGGGGAACCTCTGACTGATCCCCTCAACATTCTGCACCTGAAGAAATTCTATGCATAATCTATAGCAGTGTACCTCATGTTCCAAATATTAGAAAATACAAAAAAAATAATAAAAACCAAAAAGCCAAAAATAGCAAAAATAGTAAAGAAAAATACATTCGTCTAATGGTGAAAACTTGGCAAACAGGCGCCTTGGACATGTACATATGGTGAAAACCTAGCAACAGGCACCATGTGTAAAGGGAAATTCCTCTATCCATCTGGTCCTTCCATCCATCATTCCATGGCGCAGTATCCGTTGTTACTCGTCCCCATCTGCATTTCCATCTTATCCACCTCTTTTCAGTGTGGTATCCTATGATACTCGCATTCACTTGCCTCCATCCCAATCGCTTTGTAAGTAGTTGTATATAACCGGTTGTAAATAATCTCAATGCTAAGTCTTCTATGCATAACATTTCCCTCACCTCACCACTGGTCTCTGTTATCTCATGTTACACTGGGGCATATATTCTGCTTGGGGCTATTCTAGCTTAGTTGTCTACAGGGTCTCTGTAACACCGTGTGGTGCTAGATTAGCCTATGTGTGTGTTTATTTGTGTCAATCCATGCAATGGCTGTGAAATTCCACCCTGGTTCCTCATACCTTGGTGACTCACATACACTATTTGTGCGCATGTAAAATTCATCTTATAAAAACAAGTAATCAATTAGAAGCAAAAGGGAAATCACGAATCCCTTCTAATCAAAGAATTTAACAAACTAACAATGAAATGATACAACCAAGCAAAATAGGAATTATAAATGAAATCAATAAAAACTCCCTATTCTGTGACTGCGTAGAACTTCCATTGCTCTTCTCCTCTTCGTGGTATGATGGCTCTCAGATATTGCGCTGGTAACCTGCAAGTGACACAAAGATTCAAAGTTCGTGATTGTTGAAAATGGAGATTGGATGATCAATTTATAGAAAATTGGAGAAGATTGATTGAAAGGTGGAATGGATTGATCAAGAGGTGTGAACCCAGGTGAGCTCAAATGAAAATTGATAGTTGAACTGCTGATTGTAGGAGTGAAACCCAATAGATTGAATAGATTAATTGAGTTAACTGATTGAGAAAAAGTTGATTGAGGGAAGAAAAAGAATGATTGGAGGAAATAAAAAGGATGACAAAGAAAGCTTAATTTAAAAAAAGCTGACTAAAAGATGGAAATAGAGATTGGAGAGATAAATGATTTAATTAATTGATTGATTTAATTAATTAATTTAGCATGCACTTGCATTTAGATTTAGATTTTTAATTTAATCTTTGCATGATATTTAATTCAAATAATTGAATTTATTTAATTCAATTTAGCATTTGAATATATTTAGAACTTGACTTTGATTTTCAATTTGGTTTTTGAAATCATGCACATGTATTTGAATTTGGAAGAAATTAGAAGAATGTGAAATTGAATGAAATTAGAATTTGGGGATTTGGAAATGGAAGAATTAATTAGTTAATTAAATAATTTAAAGAAACTATTTAATTATTTAGAAATGGAATTTAATTAAATAATAAAGATTATTTAAATTAAAGGATTAAATCATAATTAGTTAAATAATAAATATTTAATTAATATTTAGAAGAGGGTTGAATGATTAGATGATTAGAGATAGAAATTGAATAATTAGCAATTTATTTAAATAATAAAGATTATTTAAATTGGGGAATTAATTAGAATTAATTAAATAATTAATATTTAGAAAATGATTAAATGATGATAGAATAGGAAAATAGAATAATTAAAAAGATGATGAGGAAATATGAAATTAGAAGAAATAGATTAACTAAATTAATTAAATAATAAAGATTATTTAATCAATTAGAGGAATAATTAGTACATTATCAATGAGACATTTTTAGGTGTCTACATTTGCCCCTCTTTGAGACAATTTGAAATGACATTGTTTCAAAGAAAAACGAAAAATTCTGCTCGAGTATGCCTTGGTACTGTTGTATAGTGTAAATATGCCCACTCGGAAAAGGTGGTCAGAAAATTCCAAAATTGAGACCATGTTTTTGATATCAGTGTAATGAGCAAGTGTGTGAAATTTCATGCGTTTTCGAGATCGTTTGAGTAGGCTACGAGGTGTTTGTAGCTGGCGGGGACCACGGGCATCGAGGTGTCAAAAAACTCTAATTTTGAGCTATAAATTAGAGATTTTTAGGTTTTCATTTGCTCATTTTCACTTTGGTATTTCCTTGGTTTTCTCTGCAATTTGTGTGCTTTTTTTTCTGAGTATTTGATCATCATGGCTGGTTATAGAGCTCGATTGCACCTGTCTGATCGAGTACGTTCATATCAGAGACCTCCTGGGACCGACGGCATGGTATTTTTCCATTTTTTTTCCTGATTATGTCTGTTTTATGTTTTTTTTTTTTTCAAAAATTTTCCATGATCAATTTTTGCTTTGTGTTACACAATCTCTTGTCGATTTTCATGCATTAGTGTTAAGTGTACCGCAAACGCTTCAAATGGTACGCATGCATCCTACGTGTTACACATTAGTGTTAACATGATGCATTCATGTATATCATTACGCATAAGTGTTTATCGTTACGCAAGAGTCATATTTGTACTGCATAAGTCATAACTGTCACACATTCGTTGTATATGTAATTTTTTGTCATGCGTTTGAAAATATGTAAGTTTTTTTAGGATCTGATATCTGATATTTTGATCATTTTCTCGTTGCAGGAGAACATTGGAGTGTTATACTGCTGACAGAGAAGACCTAGTGGACTTGATCTTCGAGCTGACTTACCGGATGAGGAGATTGAGCATATCTGACAGCTTGGTCTATACCCTGTTTTACATTTGCTAGAGGTTACAGCCAACAAGACCATGATTACAACTTTGATAGAGCGGTGGCATTCCAAGATCTGTTCTTTTCATCTTCCGATTGGTGAGGTATCCATTACGTTAGAGGATGTATGGCGTATACTGTGTATTCCCATTCATGGTGAGAGAGTTGTATATGACCATGATGATGGCATTGCTGGACTATGTGCACTTTTCGAGTGTGAGATTCAGGACTTGCAGATCAGTGGCCGTTATGAGATCCCTTGGGCCCGATTAGACTATGATGACTTGACCATTGTATTATGCGGTATTGTCGGTGGTTTACTGATACCTAACAGACGAGGTCATGGGTTTCCAGTTGGATGGGTCAAAGTGCTCCATGATATGATTGTGCATCATTGACTGTATGCTTGGGGTCCTTGTCTACTTGCCATGTTATATTATCAGATGCATGGTATTGTGTATCTTGGATACCGTTCTATCAGTTGTGGTGTTACTTTGCTTCAGACATGGGCATGGGAGCACATTTCTATTTTGAGGCCTGTTATTCATGTAGACTTGCAGCCTGGTGAGCCTTATGCCTTCCGGTATACAACAGGTATCAGACACAGGGGTTCAAAGAGCACCGTGTACTGGAGACATCAGTTTGACATATTGCAGCATTTTATTTGGAGACCTTACTTAGATTGCCACGGTTGGCCTGATGATGTAGTACACTTGTCTTTCTTCCAACATCAGAGATATCTTATTGGGAGGACCTTTGAGACCCAATGGATTATCGAGATGTATCTTCCAGGGTGGGTTCTCAGATAGTTTGGTGAGGTACAAGTGACACCTGTGGTTACTACCTATTTTGCTCGTGTATCGTGAGAGGTATCTGATTGGGGTGTGTGCATACAACCACATGTTGCTTTTGTTGAGTTTGATTCTCTGCAGCCATTACTCTGGGGTTGGGGTAGAGGTGGAGCGGATCCAGGGACGACGACAGAGTATGATGCGTGGTTTGCTAGGCACGGGCCAGTGCCTTTGATCGATCCTGCTGTTCCGATTACAGCACAACAGATTCGCCATCCTAGACAGCAATTGAGGATAGATGCAAGGGAGAGATCCGATGGAGGAGGAGAGGGTGGAGCTAGGGGAGGAGATGGTGGAGATGAGGGAGGAGATGGGTGTGATGCGGGAGATGAGGATGTAGACATTGGTGGGGACACCGAGTCTATTAGTAGTGAGGATAGCGATGATTCTTTTGAGTCATCAAGCAATGAGGATGGAGGTGAGGATGAGATATGCCGCAGTTGGAGGATGTGCCTAGTGGTGAGGATGGGAGAGGATAGGTTGATGATGAGTTGGAGACTCTTAGAGCGTGGGTCCAGAGTTTGGAGGATGAGGTCACCAGACGAGATATCAAGTGAGAGACCTACCATACAGAATATGGTGCTCTTGAGGCTGAGAGAGATCGTCTCTAGAGGGAGAGAGATGAGGCAGTGTGGAGATGTTAGATTACCATGGATGCCTTTGATCAGCTTTTTAGAGCAGGTATAGATGCACGTGACCAGGTAGATAGGTACTTCACTGCTATGTAGGAGTCTTTTTATTATCGATAGGCATATGAGAGAGCCATCCCTTAGGGTCAGAGAGAGCCTACCTTTAGTGCATTCATGGGGAGGAGATCGAGTAGATCTAATTCACGACGGACTAGCAGTGGTGGCGTTATGGGACCACCTCGACATCCTGGGGCAGGATCTAGTGGACAGGATCCACCTGCTGACAGAGGCAGTGTTGGTTGATCATGTTATCTGAGCCTTCGGGCTTATTTATTGTATTCACACACATTGTCATTTTTGAGTTATATATATATATATATATATATATATATATATATATATATATATATATATATATATATATATGGCATGCAGTTTTTGGTAATGATCTATGTATGTTTTGTTTTTTATGTATGCTTATATGATGCTATGAGTTTTATGATGCATATCTATTTTAATTCTATATGATTCTAAATGCAATGGTAGTACATGTATGTAGTAATGATGTAAATAAAATTTAAATGAATGCAAATGACTCTATAATGAATGCTAATGGAATCTATAATGAATGTTATGCTAATGAAATCTATAATGAAATGCAAATGAACTCTATATGAAATACAAATGAACTCTATTAATGAATGTTTTTTGTATGATAATGGTTGAACCAATTTTAACTCAGATACATCTTGAAGAAATGTTAGTTAAATGATAGAAAGAAAAATGGATGGTAGAAAGAATGTTAGAAAGAATGCGATTTAGACAGAAGATGAGAAATCAACAAACTATCAATAAGCAAATGAGATGAAAATGAGAAATAAATTGAATGAATCACGAACCTGTGTCACATATTTTATTGCGTCAAGATATATTCATCACTGAGCCTTATTATTGAACAATGAAGCTTTAGCACATCAGGGTATAAGGAACCAAGATGCAAAGATATCTCATTGAAGAAACAAACACATAGCAGACAAGAAGTGAACCCTCCATTCTGGGAATTGCATTAGGGGTCGAGGTATGTGTGGCGATTTCACCTTGATGTGAAGGCTCTTATCACAGACACCCACTAGAGCAATTTCCCTAGAATTTTAACAGTTCACACCACAAACAACAAACAAAGAAAAAGATAATGCCCATCATAGCTCCTCTAGTCACTTGTGGACATCTTTGATTAGCATAGGAACAATATCTGTCGCCAAATGATAAAAAGATAAAGACTGACCCGAACAAAATTCAGCAACTATACTGACCTTGTGCCTTCGTTCTTAGTTGTTTGATGTGATGGTTGATAATGTATGATCTTAGAAAGTTGCGGACCTCGTTTAAGACTGACCTGTCTGATTTTGAGTGTATCCTCTTCTGTTTAAGACAAGATAATGATCACGTTGATATGGATATGATACGATTGATAAGACAGTTTGATCAGTTGATTGCAGATGTTTGACTGGATAGTCATATCCTTTGTTAACTTTGTGCGAAGTGTTTGTTGGATATCTACTAGGGTATTTGTTTCTCACAAGACATTTTATTGCAAGTTTTTTTGATTGATTGATTTTCGATTTTTAGTTCTTTTCCAAGAGCTTTTGCGATGTTTTTGGATTATGTAGATCGATATTTGAATGTTTTTGGTTGATTTTTTCAGGATTTTTATTTGAATGTTTTTGGTTGATCTTTTCAGGATTGTATTTGAATGTTTTTGGTATTTTTAGATTTTTCAATTTTTTTGGATTTTGTGGTTTTCATTTTTTTTGGATTTTGAGTTTTTCACTGTTTTTGGATATTTTTGAAGGACGTTATATGATTTTTAGGATTTTTTCAGGACTTTATCTTATTTTTTGGATTTTTCAGGACTTTATATTATTTTTTGGATTTTTTCAAGACTTTATATTATTTTTTAAGGATTTTTTCAGTTTTACCCCCAGTGTGCAGACCTATATGAGATGATGATCTACAGAATGTATGTGGAGACAAATGAATTTTGGACATGACTTATATGAATGCAATTTGCAGGATGAAGATGCATTTCCTATTCAAACAAGGTTGATTGTCTTTGTTTTTGCATTGGTAATACACCAATAGAAATGGAGGTGCAAAACATCTCACAGATAAGCAGTCAATCGATCTCTAAGGCCCTTCAAAACATTCATCTCAACACACTTAGTGACTAGGATTTACAAATGGAGACGCGGAAAACTTCCCCATTGGTTCTTGAAACTTTGATCTTCTTTTGCCCATGTGTGTGCAAATGCATTAATTCCTGCTCTTGTGTTCACTAAAGATCCTTAGCATCCTATATGACTAGCTACATGATTTTTCTAACTTCAAAAGAATTCGAATAGAGCCTTGCTGCCAGCAAGCCTTGAGAGCTCCGACGAGGTTATAGACTGCAATTTCTCAAATATTGCTCCATTGCCAGGAGGCGTCCATAGCCCTGATGGAGTTACTTGCATGTTCCCATAGTCAAGCTTTTTATCACATTTGTATACATGATATTTCAGTTATATATCATTGCTCTTTTGCCTCGAGATGGATATTTGGCATAGCTCTTTTTCTTTTTATTTTCTTGTCTTGACTTGTAAGTAATGAAACCTACTTGGGTATGACAATTACAACGGCACTGAAGTAGAATTTTAGATTTTTCACTAGTCATATGATCAACTAGGTGTCTAGAATGAATTAGAGATCTTCTTAATGTGTGAGATATAGCAATTGATAGATTGTTGGTTAACAAGTCTCAAATAGTGAAATCATTACCCAACCATGAGTAAAGCATCGTCACAGGGTAATTTTGAAAATGAACAACCTTTCGACCTCAAAGACTTCATGTCCGAATATCTAAGAAAAGAAATGACCCTTGTTTTCCTTAGATGCAAACGAATGATAAACTCGAACAGTTGCCTTGTTTTATTGATGCTTCTATATGAAAATGTGGAAAGTTTAAGAATGCGATGCATTTAAAAAGAGAAATTATAGGTGATGCAGTATTTTAAATGATATGATATGCAATGCGGAAAGTAAAACCTAAACTACACAGCCCTTAGGTATAATATCGCTTAAGGTGCATGTTGTTCATAGGGTCAGAGATTGGATCTCCCTCCATGGTAGCGAAATTATAGGCTCCATTTCCTATGACCCTTGTTATAATGAAAGGACCTTGCCAGTTAGGTTCGAATTTCCCTGGCCTTTCTCGTTCTGCTAGGTTTCTTTGATTCTCTTTAAGTACTAGATCTCCCACTTGAAAAGTTCATGGACGGACTCTTTTATTATAACTTCATCTTAGTCTGTTTTGATATCCTTGTAAATTATTGAATGTTGTTTGTCATTTTTCATCAAGGGTCTCGAGTTCTTGTAACCTTGCTACCCTATAGTCTTCTTCTGATATAATGTTCCATAAGGATACTCTTAGAGACTGTATTTCTATTTCAATGGGGAGTATCGCTTCTGTACCATAGACCAAGGAATATGGTGTTGCTCCTGTAGGTGTGCATACTCCTATTCTGTAAGCCCAGAGAGCGGGATTTAACTGGAGATGTCAGTCCCGTCCTGTGTTAGTGACTACTTTCTTAAGAATTTTCAATATCATTTTATTTGTAGCCTCTTCTTGTCCATTACTTTGTGGATAATATGGCGTGGAAAATCTCTATTGTATGTGAAATTTGTCACACAATTCTTTCACTTCCTAGTTTTTAAATGGACGTCCGTTATCTATAACAAAGCACATTGGAACTCTGTATCTACATATAATGTACTTGAGCATGAATTTTGCTATCTACTTTCCAGTAATGTATGTTAAAGGAATTGCCTCAACCCATTTGGTAAAGTATTCAGTGGCTGTCAAGATAAACTTGTGCCCATTGGAAGAAGTAGGGTTGATTTTACCCACTAGATCTAATCCCCATTGTGAAAATGGCCACGGTGATGTGATGGGTTAAAGATCTTGTGTTGGTGCATGAATAAGGTCTCCATGCATTTGGCATTGTTTACACTTCTGTACATACTTGTAAGCATCTTTTTCCATGGTTGGCCAGTAATACCCTGTTCTCAGCAATTTCTTTAACAATGGCGGACCGCTTTGGTGAGCCCCACAGATTCCATCATGGACTTCTTTTAAAGCAAGGTGTGCTTCATTCTCATCCAGACATCGGAGAAGAGTTCCATCAAAACCCTTTCTATACAAAGTATCATCTATAATGGTATATCTAGATGCCTAACGAATAAAGGTCTTCTTTTGATTTATGGGCAGATCCGATGACATGTATTGGGTGTGCAAATATGTGTATATTTCATTGTACCAAGGTGATTATGGACCCACAATTGTACATACATAGTCTGATAGGGGAGCATCATATGCAGGTAGCATTAACTGTTCTATGATAAACTCAAGCTGAGTTTCGTTAGCAGGCATATTCAGAAGAGATCCTATGGTTTCCATTGCATCTGCTACCTTGTTTTGTATCCTTGGGATTTGTTTGAAGGTAATTTTGCTGAAGTGCTCCTTGTAATCTTTGACCAACTTCTTATAAGGCATGAGTTTTTCATCCTTTGTGTTGCAATCATCATTGACCTATTTTACAATCAACTGTGAATCACCATAGACCTGTAACTCTTATATTTTCCATTGTATAGTTGTACGAAGCCCTATGAGGAGAGCTTCATATTCAGCCATATTGTTGGTGCATGGGAAATGGATCCTAAATGACTTAGGTATAACATCCCCTTGAGGAGTAATGAAGAGAATGGCTGCTCCAGATCCGTGACTTGTATATGACCCATCAAAGTATAACTTCCACATTACTAAGGTAGTTAATGTAAACACGGATTCGTCTAGAAAGTCTATCAGCAACGGATGACTGTCCTGTATAGGAGCCTTTGCTAATTGATCAGCTATAGTTTGTCCTTTGATGGATTTTTTGTCTATGTATTCTATATCAAACTCGCTTAAGATCATAACCCACTTAGCCAATTGCCCGGTCAATGTTGCTCTGCTCAATAGGTACTTGAGTAGGTCAAAGCATGCAATGAGTTGCACCTTATGACTCAACATGTAATGTCTGAGTTTTTGGGATGCAAAGATTACTACTAAGCATGCTCGCTCTATGGGGGTATAATTAAGTTCATAGCCTATGAGAGTTCTACTTATATAATAAATGGCTCTTTCTTTTCCATTTTTGTCATTTTGTGCCAATAGAGCTCCTAGAGCTGAGTTCATTGCTGATGTGTATAACAATAGAGGTTGTCCTGGAATAGGAGATATTAACACTGGTGTGTTCAAAAGATAATCTTTTAGAGCTTGGAAAGCTTCCTGGCATTGTTCTGTCCATTTAAAAGTAACTCCTTTCCTGAGTAAATGTTGGAATGGGTGACACTTATCTGCCAACTGTGCTATGAATCTCCTTATGGATTGCAATCTTCCTTGTAATCCTCTGAGTTTTTAAAGTGTTGACGGAGGTTGCATATCAATGATTGCCTTGACCTTGGCAGGGTCTATTTCAATTCCTTTGTTTGATACTATAAACCCTAACAATTTACCTGTTGTTACGCCAAACACACATTTCTTCGGGTTTAATCTGACATTATACTGTTCCAACTGATCAAATATCTATGTAAGAACTGCAAGGTGACTTTCCCTGGTTTGTGATTTAGCCAATATGTCATCCACATAATCTTCCATTATGTTATGGATCATGTCATGAAATAAAGTTGTCATGGCTCTTTGATATGTTGCTCCAACATTTTTGAGACCAAATGGCATAACATTCCAACAGTATGTTCCCCACGGGCATGTAAAGGTCATTTTATGTTGATCTTCTGGTGCAATTTTAATCTGGTTGTATCCTGAAAAACCATCCATTAAGGATAGCATCTCATTTCTAGCTGTTAGGTCAACTATCATGTCAATATTGGGTAGCAGGAAGTCATCCTTAGGATAAGCTTTATTTAGATCTTGAAAATCAGTACAGATTCTTATGCGTTCTGTGGGCTTAGTCACAGGTACCAGGTTGGATATCCATTCTGCGTAGTCAATAGGTCTAATAAAACCTACATCCAACAACTTTTGTAGTTCTATTTTAACCAGTAATGTGATACTTGGATGCATTTTTCTCAATTTTTGCTTGTAAGGTTTAACTCTTGGTATCAATGGTAAGTGATGCAACACTAATTCAGAGTCTAAGCCCGACATGTCTGAATAGGACCAAGCAAAGTTGATAGGTCATTGCTTGAAAAAATGAATTAATCTGTCTTTTTCTTCTTTGCTCAGTGATTTTGCCAGATGGATGTTATGTACAACCCCCCCTTCTGCTATGTTTACTTCTTCTTTTTCCTCTGTAAGTAATGCTGAACTTTCTCTTTCCATAGGAAGATTACCCAAGTCACTTTTGTCATTATGGGTAGTTTGATCCTTATCTTCTGTTGAAGAAGTAATTTCTTCTCCAAAGTATGTCGTTCTATTTAGGTCTATAACGAACCCCGCTTTATGATCACCTTGTGGAAATCCCTCTCTGACTCCTAGAAATTCTGAAATTGCTTCATCATTTTCAAACCAATCTGACGTTGGTCTTCCTTCTTGCCCCCAATCAATCAAGTGTGAATGTACTAGGGGTAAATCATTACTCCTTTCTTTAGTAGACTCTGATAACATGAGGACTTGATTGTTTGATTGACTTTGAGTATCTTCATCCTGTATAAGTCTTATTTGATTCCTTAATATTACACTTTCTGATGGCTAGAATCATGGAGTGATAAGAATTCGTAGTCATGAGAGTTTGTCTCACTTTCAATATATGTTTCATCATATGACCTATCATCACTTATTTCTTCTTGTTCCTATGCCTAATTCTATTGTAGATTGTTTGGTCTTCGTTGGACATTAGTTATCCTTCTTAAGCTTGGTATAAGACTTTGCAATCTTTCTTCATCTATTTTGTTAGGTTGAGCCTGAGTTGCTTCTCGTGGTAGAAATAGTGACAATAACCATGGGTGGGATTGAGGTGGTGGGGGTAATCTTGCATCTATTGCCACATTAGCCTATACTGGGATTGAGGTGGTGGGGGTAATCTTGCATCTATTGCCACATTAGCCTATACCGTTGTGTCAATAACTGCATCATTTTGTAACTCAGTGGTTGGTTCTTGCAAGAGTTGTCTCATGTCTTCCCCATCTGATTCTGTGCGTGGTGATGTAGGTACCTGATTACTTGTTTGAGATGAAGATGGAAGCGTCTATGTGGACAAATTCCTTTGTGCTATGTAATCTAATGGTTTGCTTGGTTGATTTAGCATATCAAGAGTATGTTGTCTTGCCTCGGTGATATGTTGTACATGCTTGTATCCCAATCCTTGATTTCCTGGATTATCATTAGGAACAAGAAGTTCTAGTCTTCCTTGTTTTTGTAACCCAAGGCCTGTGGTACCATCATATCCATGTCTTTGGAGTGTTTTGAATCCATTGCCATACTAATCTGTGTGTATTCTGGGTATTGTCATGTGATCTTCTTCTCTATATATCCAACGGTTAACATCTTCGTTCAAGGATTCTTCCTATAAGTCACCCCATCTAATGAAAGAGCATGAATCTGTGTATCTGACAGTTTCTTTTCCTTTGTCTTGCTTTTACACTATAGTGTGAGGTTTCCCAAAGGACTTAGGAGAAAGAGACAACTGTTTCCCACTTAAAGTATTTGTAATAGACTACTCTCCACAACCTATATCCTTTATTTGTAAGGAGGATGTTGTAGGCATATCTTTTTTTGTTTTTGTGATCTTTAATGTTTCCAGCTGCGTAGTGAGAGGTGCGGCCTGATTGATAGGTACTTGATTATCGACACTGTCTTTCAGATAATTGCAATGTTGGAACGGATTTGGATCACCCTTTATGGTGATTTCAATTCCATTGTATGGGAATTTGACACACTAATGAAATGTGGATGGTATTGATTGCATGGTGTGGATCCATGGGCGGCCCAATAACATGTTATATCCCAGCTCTTTGTCCAAGACTTGAAAAGAGACCTCTGTCGTTATTGGTCCTATTTGTACAGGTAATGTTACAATGCCTTTAGATGGACGTTCTTCATCATCGTAAGCCTTGATATTTATCCTTTTGGAAGAATCAATGTGAAGTTCTGAATATCCCAGTGCTTTGACCAGATTTAAAGTACAAATGTTGAGACTGACTCCCCCATCTATGAGTACACTTCTGATTCTTTTCTTATGAATGTAAGCTTCCAGATGTAGTGGGTCATTATGAAGAAATTTATCACTAGGAATATCTTGTTCTATGAATGCAATACGTGTGCCTTGTGTCAGATTGCCTACCATAGACTAGAAGACATGTTCATCTATATCTTTGTCCACTACTAAATCTTGAAGTGCTTTGTCCACTATAGCTCTATGATTGGGTGAAATATGCAATAGTTTGAATAATGATATTTGTGCCAGAGTTTTCTTAAGTTGCTCAACTACATTATAAGTCCCTACTACTGGTGGTTGATTGTGTGGTATCCCTTATAAAGTTACCTTTGATCTATGAGTAACCACTGCATAGTCTCTATCTCTAGGAGTAATTGTGATTGTAGCAATTGTATCATTTGTATCATAGGTTGTTTTATCAAGATTTATGTTAAATCCCTCTTCATAGTCTTTATGTGTATGTTTGATATCCATAATATGTTCTATGACTTCATCTTCAAACCAACCTGAGTGAGATGGTTGATCATGTCCCCAGTCTCTGAGACAAAGATTTGTATCATCATCGTACTTTGGTGCTTCAGATATCATGCAAATTTGGTTATCATCTCTATGAGTGTCTTGATATTGGTCCTCTTGATTAGGTGTTTCTTGTGAATCATTGTTTGTTGTATCTCCTGAGCTAATGGCATGAATAGTGTAGTCGTATGAGACCTTTGTGTAGTTAGCCGTATTGTCTTGGGTACTTGATGTGGTAGCTTTTCCCTTGTCATGCTTAACAAAAGGATCCTTAAAAATTGTATGATTTGTGTTTGCTGAGGTTTGATCGGTATCAATTGTGATGTCCCCTTGGTCTATCATATCTTGGACCAAGTTTTTCAATTTGTAGCAACTTGCCGTTTTGTGACCTTTAGTCCTATGATAATCACATAAATCATTGTCGTTCCACCATGTGGGTTTGAAAGGACCTAGTTCATATACTCTTACTTCAGGTAAAGTGATCATGTTTGTCTGTATTAACTTTTTGAGCGTCGACTCAATAGGTTCTCCTAAAGGTGTGTAATTTCTTCTTGGAATGTTTACCCTGGGGTATCTTGTATTCTTGTTTTGTGTAGCATTTAAATTTGCTGATGTTGTGTTATTCCCTATATGTGGATTTGTTGACTAAGTCATTCCCAAAGATAAAACGGGTTGAGTTTTGTTTATCGTTTTGGCGTCTACAATACCATCATTGGTCACATTTTTGTTTTTTGACCAAAACTTAGATTTGTCATTGTTGTTGGTGTTGTCATACTTAATAAGACCTTATTCTACTAATCCTTTCTCACATTTGAGAGCCTTTTCTGTGATTTGTTTGAATGTGGTTAAACATTGCATTTGTATCAGATATTTAATCTTAGGAATCAAATTTTCTGTAAACATATCCACTTGCTCTGTTTCTGGGATAACTGTCTTGCACCTCCTATAGAGAGCCCTCTGTCGTTGTATGAAGGATGCAAATGTTTCATTCTCATATTGTTTAGCGGTACATAAGTCCACCAAGTAATCGGGTTGTCAATGTTGTGCAAGAAGTTTGCAATAAATTGTTGAGCTAATTCTCCCCATGATGTGATAGTTGGCGGTAAATGTGAAAATCATTCTAAAGTTGGACCTCCCAGACTTTTAGGAAATAGTCTCATTAGATAAGTATCTTCTGAGGCAACTTCTATACACATCGTAAAAAATTCTCTGATATGATCTCTAGGATCACCTTTCCCTCAATATCTATCAAATTTGGGTGTTTCAAAATTTTGTGGGAAGGTGGCATGTATAATGTGTGATCGAATGGATAAGGACGAAAGTCCTGCATTGTGTAGCTCTTTTTATCGTTACCAGTTTGCATGGTCGTCATTTGTTGTTGCAAATTCTGTATTTGTTGTGTCAGAATATCTATTTGTGTCAAAGGTATACCTTGTGTTTGTGTATGTCCCACAAAAGGATTCGTGGTTGCATAACTAGGAGGTTGTTGGAAGGTACCAAGATTATAACCTTGTGTGTTGTGCATTCCACTAGGTACTGTGAAATAGGTGATATGTGAGCCCATGTTTGGTTGAGTTGTACTTGTTATATTGGCAAGACCTAGATTTGCATTTTGATAACTATATGTGGATCCCATGGAATAAGAAATTGGAGGTTGGGTTGCACTTGTTGCCTGTGTTTGAATAGGTGGTGAGATACTTGATATTATCGGTATGCTCTGTGATGGTATACTAGCATTGATTGCTAGGGATGACACACTTGTTTGAAAGTGCGCATTTGTGTTGACATTTGTTTGGATAGGTACGTTTTGAGGAAAAATGGAGGTCGTTGCTTGTATTTGTGTCAAGGGTGGTGTTTGACTGTTATCTTGACCTAAAGTTTTTTCTGGTGGTAAAATCTTTGTGACATCAAAATCCTCAGGTAGTTTTTCCCCCATTTTGTATTAACAACGAAAGATACTTGTTCCTATCGCTATGTATAAGTGCATCTAGGATCATGAGGATATGTGGGTCTTGCTGTGCAGACACAATTTCTTCCTTTGTCAAATGTTGTTGTAATTCGTTTATGGTGGACATTGTCTGTGTACCTGAGTGTTGACCTGTTGACATGTCCATGTTCCAAGTAGGGTTTATAGACTGTGTGTTGTTCGGGTCCATTATTCCTTTCGCTTTCTGCGACCTTATGACGAGCATCTAAAATTACTTATATGAAGGTGGTTCTATGAAAGACAATGGCCTAACACTAGACTGTAGATGTAAATATGAGGTATGCAAGACTATACTAGACTCTATTGAGGATTTTGATGTGAGACCTTTTTAGCATTTCTAGATTTCTCTAATGCAAGTCTTTCCATTTGTTGACGAAGTTGTTCAGGCTCAATCTCTCTATCAATTATACGGGAAATCCTAGACTCAATGTTTATCTGGTGTATGACTCCTATATATTGAGGTAAGCTTCTTCTTAAATCCCAAGCTAAGTTAGCTAGGCCATCAATGATTTCTCGTTGACCGTCGTTTGGAACTAGATTAGGTTGCTCGAAGGGGTGCAAACCATCACCTGGGAGACCCATGAAGGCACACGCTATGAACCTATAACTGACAATGGACTTAGACATATATGAGGTCTAGATGAAGATGTATATGATAATGTAGGACTATGCAACTAATATGGACGATAATGCAAAATGACTTAGAACGATAATGAGGACGTAAGTGGGACCATGCAAAAGACATAGGAAAATAATGAGGACGTAAGTGTGACTATGCAAAAGACGTAGGACGATAATGAGGACGTAAGTGGGACTATGCAAAAGACATAGGATGATAATGAGGATGTAAGTGGGACTATGCAAAAGACATAGGACGATAATGGGGACATGATTGGGACTATGCAAAAGACTATGTAAGGGACTGCCTATGGTCACAAGTATGTAAGGACTTTTTGAGAATCAGTTTCAAAATAGACTTTGTTTTTGGTAACTTCATGTGTAGGACAATGTTTTGTAGTTTTCCAAATATGAGAACAATTGCTGGTAGGTATGTATAGCTGACTGACTCAATTTTTATACAATCTCAGAAAATTCAGAGATACGTGGGATAGGGCCTAAAATAGCCCAAGGGACTGACTCAATACTGGTCTAGCACATTGATACATAAAAAGGAATGGAATACAATCTTAGGCTGGATAGTGGACACCATTCAGTGAGGCCCTTACGAAATACTGAGACAAAATGAACAGATAGAGAGTCTGGCAGCACTGGCTCCACTCCACAGCACACACTTCTCGGGCATGCCAATATCTCTTACCCTGAAGATCCGAAGATCTTATAGCCTAGGGATTCTTGTATCATAATGTAAGGTACATGAAGGGTATCTAAGGGGTACAATCCGCACTCCCGGAACCACTGAATGTAGGATTTTTGGCAACTAAATTGGTTCTTAGTATTAGGTTTCGAGGGGTCCCGATCCAACGACGGATTCTCAGAGCAGGCCACTTAAGGCTTTAGTTGAACTTATCAGTGTAGGGAAGGCCCCCACATACGTCAAATTCACTCAACACTCTAGTCGCCTGACCAGTATATTTATATAGCGGCTCGAAAAACCCGCTCGAGAGTACGCTGGGAGAGATGATATCCCCAATGCATCCCAATTCGAAGTACCTCTGTGGGGTGATGAAATCCCTAGTTAAAGATACTCCTCACTATGTAGAATAAAAGAAAATTTGGATGTCGTTGTCACCTTCCTTCTTTGTCCCAAGAGCCCGATGGCGGGTAGAAAGTCAATTAGTGCAACAGTAGGTCCACCCCAGACACAATAAAAAGTTCTTTTCCTTAATAAAATGAAAAAATGTTTTAATCTAATGCAACCTAATTCACGTTCGTTTTATAGCCCAAATTTAGGTGTTAGATATGAATGTGCATGTCAATTTTAAACACCAAATCCAAGTATGAAGGCATACATGTCCATTTTAACCATTTGTTGATTTTTAAGCACCAAAAACCAAGTGTGAGATACACTCATGTCCATTTTAGCCCATGTTTATTTTAAACACCAACAACAAAGTGTGAGATTATCCATGCATGTCCTTTTTAGCCCATGTTCATTTTAAACACCAACAACGAAGTGTGAGATTATACATGCATGTCCTTTTTAACTGTTGTTGATTTTAAGCACTAAAAATTGAAGTGTGAGCTGTGCATGCAAAATTACTAATCTAATCCTCCCTGTGAATCCACCATAGGCTGTAAATAGAAGATTAGTAGTAAAATTAAACCAACAGAAAACAGAAACTCAAAACTTGACAAAGGCGATTGCGTAATACTACCTGAGCGAATACGTGATACTTACAGACCGAATGCGTAAATTTGACAGATCGAATGCGTGACTATATCTGGTCGATTGCGTAGCACTAACTGGTCGATTGCGTGATAGAATGCAGACAACAAAAAAAGTTAAAAACTAAAAAAAATAAGAAAACTAAACCCGATCAGGAACCTGCGAAACAAATTGTGAAGCCCTAGCCAAATTCCTCATCATCCATTCAATATTGATTAGATCATATTTAACTGTATAAGAAAGAACTAGGCTATTATATCTGTATAAGGCTAGTTGTTCTTCCGAATCCTGTATCAATTTTTCTGCCTGGAGAACCTTTTGATAGCGTTTGACTTCTCTCCTTTGTTGTTTCGTCCTTCTTGCACTTGAAATCTTGAACTGAACTTTTCTTGCCATAAATTTTGTTAATCAAATCATGAAATAAAAAGAAATTTGATCCCAGATTAATTAAATTTAAGAAAAAATTAAACAGAACAGATAACAGACAGAAGAAAAAATTAAACAACAAAGCTTCCGGCGAATGCGTGATCTAGAAAAGGCGATTGCGCGATCGTGATAGGGCGATTGCGTGACCCTATCAGAATGAATGCGTGACCCCGAAGGGTAGAATGCGTGATTCTATCTATTTGATTGCATGATGATGTAAGATCGATTGCGTGACGAAAATATATTTTCTCAAAATTTGTGCAACCTACAAAAAAAATGAAAAATCCGCACAATCTGCAAAAATCACACAGAACACAGAAAAGGTTAAATTGATGTTAGTTCACATCAAGTTCACCAAAATGTGCGCATGTAAAATTTATCTTATAAAAACAAGTAATCAATTAGAAGCAAAAGGGAAATTACGAATCCCTTCTAATCAAAGAATTTAAAAAACTAACAATGAAATGATACAACCAAGCAAAATAGGAATTATAAATGAAATCAATAAAAACTCCCTATTTTGTGACTGCGTAGAACTTCCATTACTCTTCTCCTCTTTGTGGTATGATGGCTCTCAGATATTGAGCTGGTAACCTGCAAGTGACACAAAGATTCAAAGTTTGTGATTGTTGAAAATGGAGATTGGATGCTCAATTTATAGAAAATTGGAGAAGATTGATTGAAAGGTGGAACAGATTGATCAAGAGGTGTGAACCCAGGTGAGCTCAAATGAAAATTGATAGTTGAATTGCTGATTGTAGGAGTGAAACTCAATAGATTGAATAGATTAATTGAGTTAATTGATTGAGAAAAAGCTGATTGAGGGAATAAAAAGAATGATTGGTGGAAATAAAGAGGATGACAAAGAAAGCTTAATTTAGAAAAAGCTGACTAAAAGATGGAAATAAAGATTGGAGAGATAAATGATTTAATTAATTAATTTAACATGTGCTTACATTTAGATTTAGATTTTTAATTTAATCTTTGCATGATATTTATTTCAAATAATTGAATTTATTTAATTCAATTTATCATTTGAATATATTTAGAACTTGACTTTGATTTTCAATTTGGTTTTGAAATCATGCACATGTATTTGAATTTGGAAGAAATTAGAAGAATATGAAATTGAACGAAATTAGAATTTGGGGATTTGGAAATGGAAGAATTAATTAGTTAATTAAATAATTTAAAGAAATTATTTAATTATTTAGAAATGGAATTTAATTAAATAATGAAAAATGAAAAATCCGCACAATCTGCAAAAATCACACGAAACACAGAAAAGGTTAAATTGTTGTTAGTTCACGTCGGGTTCACCAAAATGTGCGCATGTAAAATTCATCTTATAAAAACAAGTAATCAATTAGAAGCAAAAGGGAAATCATGAATCCCTTCTAATCAAAGAATTTAACAAACTAACAATGAAATGATACAACCAAGCAAAATAGGAATTATAAATAAAATCAATAAAAACTCCATATTCTGTGACTACGTAGAACTTCCATTGCTCTTCTCCTCTTCGTGGTATGATGGCTCTCAAATATTGCGCTGGTAACCTGCAAGTGACACAAAGATTCAAAGTTCGTGATTGTTGAAAATGGAGATTGGATGCTCAATTTATAGAAAATTGGAGAAGATTGATTGAAAGGTGGAACGGATTGATCAAGAGGTGTGAACCCAGGTGAGCTCAAATGAAAATTGATAGTTGAACTGCTGATTGTAGGAGTGAAACTCAATAGATTGAATAGATTAATTGAGTTAACTGATTGAGAAAAAGTTGATTGAGGGAAGAAAAAAAATTATTGGAGGAAATAAAGAGGATGACAAAGAAAGCTTAATTTAGAAAAAGATGACTAAAAGATGGAAATAGAGATTGGAGAGATAAATGATTTAATTAATTGATTGATTTAATTAATTAATTTAGCATGTGCTTGCATTTAGATTAAGATTTTTAATTTAATCTTTGCATGATATTTAATTCAAATAATTGAATTTATTTAATTCAATTTAGCATTTGAATATATTTAGAACTTGACTTTGATTTTCAATTTGGTTTTTGAAATCATGCACATGTATTTGAATTTGGAAGAAATTAGAAGAATATGAAATTGAATGAAATTAGAATTTGGGGATTTAGAAATGGAAAAATTAATTAGTTAATTAAATAATTTAAAGAAACTATTTAATTATTTAGAAATGGAATTTAATTAAATAATGAAAAATGAAAAATCTGCACAATCTGCAAAAATCACACAAAACACAGAAAAGGTTAAATTGTTGTTAGTTCACGTCGAGTTCACCAAAATGTGCGCATGTAAAATTTATCTTATAAAAACAAGTAATCAATTAGAAGCAAAAGGGAAATCATGAATCCCTTCTAATCAAAGAATTTAACAAACTAACAATGAAATGATACAACCAAGCAAAATAGGAATTATAAATAAAATCAATAAAAACTCCCTATTCTGTGACTACGTAGAACTTCCATTGCTCTTCTCCTCTTCGTGGTATGATGGCTCTCAGATATTGTGCTGGTAACTTGCAAGTGACACAAAGATTCAAAGTTCGTGATTGTTGAAAATGGAGATTGGATGATCAATTTATAGAAAATTGGAGAAGATTGATTGAAAGGTGGAACAGATTGATCAAGAGGTGTGAACCTAGGTGAGCTCAAATGAAAATTGATAGTTGAACTGCTGATTGTAGGAGTGAAACTCAATAGATTGAATAGATTAATTGAGTTAACTGATTGAGAAAAAGTTGATTGAGGGAAGAAAAAAAATGATTGGAGGAAATAAAAAGGATGACAAAGAAAGCTTAATTTAGAAAAAGCTGACTAAAATATGGAAATAGAGATTG
Organism: Cryptomeria japonica; assembly: GCF_030272615.1. NCBI lineage: Eukaryota > Viridiplantae > Streptophyta > Pinopsida > Cupressales > Cupressaceae > Cryptomeria > Cryptomeria japonica. Next base: position 462,539,721 of record NC_081407.1, on the reverse strand, counting down.
GAGAGATAAATGATTTAATTAATTAATTTAACATGTGCTTGCATTTAGATTTAGATTTTTAATTTAATCTTTGCATGATATTTAATTCAAATAATTGAATTTATTTAATTCAATTTAGCATTTGAATATATTTAGAACTTGACTTTGATTTTCAATTTGGTTTTTGAAATCATGCACATGTATTTGAATTTGGAAGAAATTAGAAGAATATGAAATTGAATGAAATTAGAATTTGGGGATTTGGAAATGGAAGAATTAATTAGTTAATTAAATAATTTAAAGAAACTATTTAATTATTTAGAAATGGAATTTAATTAAATAATCAAGATTATTTAAATTAAAGGATTAAATAATAAATATTTAATTAATATTTAGAAGAGGGTTGAATGATTAGATGATTAGAGATAGAAAATGAATAATTAGCAATTTATTTAAATAATAAAGATTATTTAAATTGGGGAATTAATTAGAATTAATTAAATAATAAATATTTAATTAATATTTAGAAAATGATTAAAATGATTAAATGATGATAGAATAGGAAAATAGAATAATTAATAAGATGATGAGGAAATATGAAATTAGAAGAAATGGATTAATTAAATTAATTAAATAATAAAGATTATTTAATCAATTAGAGGAATAATTAGTACATGATCAATGAGACATTTTTAGGTGTCTACACTATTAAATCAAAATAAGTGCAACATGATGTCTTGTTTTGTAGGGGCTCGTGCTCCATGATGTTTGCATCTCCATTTCCATTGCATTTGCATTTTATCCTCTTCCAGTTTGCTTCTTATCCTCCATTCTCATCCGTCGGGGCAATGTTTCTTTCGAGACGTCGTGAAGTCCCTTTTTCGTTGTGCACCCTCTCGAGGGGGCATCCCTAACCATTCCTTCGTCTGCCTGGGGTATTTTCTTGCTCCCGTTTTTCTTACCTTGCAAGTGTCTTATTGTCTTCGAACTAACGCTATTCTAGTGCCACCGTGAAGAGGGACAAAATGTAGACACCTCAATTTGACTGATCAATTTAATCAAATCAAATCTCCTAAGTCGCTTGTATTAGTTGTATTGCCTTATTTTTTACTTCCACGTAAAAAATGGCCGAAGATGTCCCTCTAGGTCTCATGCCAAAAATCTAAGGATTCTAAGTTCAAAAGAAGGAGAAATTATTTCAAAGGGGCTTTGATTTAAGTATTTAAAAATAAATAAAATATGTTTTTTGTTTTTTATTTATTTTCAAAAAGGTTCCAAGGAAAGAAGAAAATAGTTTAAATCCCTCCACATTGCATGTCAAAAGAATTCTTATCAAATGCCTATTCCACGTAGAAATGCCAAACTAAGACATTTCTGCAGATAGGAGAGAAGTGACAATTGAAAATATTAAAACTTCATGTCACATTTAGGGTTTCTTATGTACCCACATTTGAGTCTTCTCCCAGTTTTGATAGTTCCATTGAGAAAATGGAGGTTCCTTTCATAGACAAAACCATGCAAGAACTTTACAACTTAGTTCCACTACCAAAGATTCATCAAGGAGAAGTTATTTGAACCAGGCAAGAGTTTATGCGTATAGGTGAAGGCCCTCAAAGATTCCTATCACAGTCCAAATGATTCCTTAAAACCTTGTGATAGTTTGAGGGTTTGATGGATAATCTTTGTCAAATCCCCTCCAAACTGCTCTACCCACTTGATCGTGACCAAACATGGTTTTATAAAATATTTCCAACTCATCATAACTACTCCAACCACCTCATGACCAATGGATTGCATTCTTACACTTTTGTTGCACTTTTTGGCAATGTTGCAACTTTGCAATTTTTACAATTTTTGACAAATTACCACTACACTTCACCCTAGCCTTCATGGACACCCCTAACATGTTATAATGGATTAAATTTTCTTAATTAAAACATTTAAAATATTTTTGGATGTTATTCACACTTTGACCGCAATTGACCTTATCAGGATCTATTAGGTCTCTTGATACAAAAGGGTTCATCAAGCCTTACAACATGAATTGTTTTGATACAAATGGTCTTTTGTGACCTTACAATCATTAATGCAACATTAAAAATAAATAAAAATGTGGTTTGTCTTCATGGTACATCTCCATGGCTAGGTTCCCCTACACCATATAACCGACCTAGAAAATTTTCCAAGTCCCTTGGAAACATAGAACAACAACCTGCAATAAATCTTTTGCCTTGGAGTGGTCCTCTCTTAAAATTTCCTTATCCCTTCCTTGGTGTCATTCTTTGCCTTCAAATTTGCCTCTTACCATCCGTCTTTCTCTTGCCATCAGGTTCACATTCAAAAGGACACATTACTGTCACCTTATCCATTACTCCCATCAATGGAGTACTTCAATGGCTGCAAATTCAAGTGCTTTACTAGTCAAATGCCCATCTCTCTCACTGCTTCAACACACCGACTTTACAAACCATCCATCTTACCCAATAGCAGATCCTCGAAGATGCCTCTCTCTCTTTTCCTTGCACTTTCTACCCAGCTTAATCTCTATTGGAGGATGGTAATAACAAACCTCCTCTTGTCTGCCCACACACACTTCTCAGAAACCTTCTTCCTACAACTTAGATGGAAAAAGAACCTGTAACCAAATCAACAACTAACAACACAAAATTTCAAATCTTTTTGGGCTAGGTCCTGGTGTGGATTGCCTCCTTCGACGCTTTACCCACACTCTCAGGCTCTTCTAGCTCAGATACCAATTTGATGTAGAGCATCTATCACAAAACATAAAACCTTCAAGGGTATTACTGACCCAAAACTAATAAAAGACATTAAACTTGAATCAAGAGGAATACAAAAAGATCAACCACTCTTCTCAACTCCAAAACTCACAATATGATCATTAACTAACAATACAAATGATATTCATCCACTATTCAAGGCAATCACAACATAATTTTTACACAAGGATTGTCTATCAAGTACTTCTACCATACGCCACCAATCAACCCAAAACAACTTTCAAAGGTTATATTCCATTTCTACAGATCTTCATTCAAGATTTTAGATCATAACATCCACCACAACATGAGCGAACAAATTCTTTATTGCCATGGAAAACCCTAGTTCAGGGTTTTATCCTTTAAAACCTGTTTTCACAAACATAATCACAAATTATTTAATTATTAACCAAATTTAATCAAACAAAAAGAAACAGAAAGAGGATTTATATACCTTTCCAAAACATATAGTCTTTATTTATTATGATTCCTCATGTGACGATACCAAACACTGCAACATGATTGTTGTTGTGTTCACCAATCTGCTTTTCACCATGAACTGTAACAAATAGTCATTAATAAATTTTTAAATACAATTCATAAAAAAATTCTCTCAGTCAGAATTTATATTACCTAGTTCCAAAATATCTCTCAAATTTATAGTCAGATCCAATGGTTAAATCAAAAGTTATGAGGATTTTTCCAAAACTGGTAACCCTTGGCAGGGTTTTGACAATTTTTGAAAAAACAAACATATCTTGCCAAATACTCCACGCAAATGAATAATAAAAGATTAATCTGAAATATATTTCATAAATTTATCATTCAAAAACATATAAATATAAAATTTACACCAAATGTGATCCTCCATGGATCTATGACAGTCACAGATTCCTTAAAAACTTGTCACAGTTTGAGGTTTTGATGGATAATCTTTGTCAAATCCCCTCCAAACTGCTCTACCCCCTTGATCTCAACCAAAAAATTTTTTATAAAACATTTAAAAGTCATCATAACTATTCTAACCACCTCATGACCAATGGATTGCATTCTTACACTTTTGTTGCACTTTTTGGCAATGTTGCAACTTTGCAATTTTTACAATTTTTGACAAATTACCACTACACTTTACCCTAGCCTTCATAGACACCCCTAACATGTTATAATGGATTAATTTTTTTCAATCACAACATTTCAAACCTTTTTGGATCTTACTCACAATTTGACCGCAGTTGACCCTATCAGGACCTATTAGATCTCTTGATACAAAATGGCTCATCAAGCCTTACAACATGAATTGTTTTGATACAAATGGTTTTTTGTGACCTTACAATAATTAATGCAACATTAAAAATAAATAAAAAATGTGGTTTGTCTTCATGATACATCTCCATGGCTAGGTGCCCCTGCACCATACAACCGGCCTAGAAAATTTTCTAAGTCCCTTGGAAACATAGAACAACACCTGCAATAAATATTTTGCCTTGGAGTGGTCCTCTCTCTTAAACTTTTCTTATCCTTGCCTTGGTGTCATTATCTGCCTTCAAATTTTCCTCTTACCATTCCTCTTTCTCTTGCCATTAGGTTCACATACAAAAGGACACATGACTATCCTTGCATCTACCTTCTCCATTACTCCCATCAATGGAGTACTTCAATGACTACAAATTCAAGTGCTTTAGTAGTCAGATGTCCATCTCTCTCACTGCTTCACCACACCAAATCTCCAAACCATCCATCTTACCCAATAGCAGATCTTGGAAGATGCCTCTTTCTCTCTTTTCCTTGCACTTTCTACCCAGCTTAATCTCTATTGGAGGATGGTAATGACAGACCTCCTCTTGTCTGCCCACACACACTTCTCAGAAACCTTCTTCCTGCAGCTTAGATGGAACAAGCACCTGCAAACAAATCAACAACTAACAACACAAAATTTCAAATCTTCTTGGGCTAGGTCCTGGTGTGGATTGCCTCCTTCGATGCTCTACCCACACACTCGGGCTCTTCTAGCTCTGATACCAATTTAATGCAGAGCATTTATCACAAAATATAAAACCTTCAAGGGTATTACTGACCCAAAATTAATACAAGACATTAAAATTGAATCAAGAGGCATATAAAAATATCAACCACTCTTCTCAACTCCAAAACTCACAATCTGATCATTAACTGACAATACAAATGATATTCATCCATTCTACAAGGAAATCACAACATAATATTTACACAAGGATTGTCTATCAAGTACTTCCACCATATGCTACCAATCAATCCAAAACCACTTTCAAAGGTTATATTCCATCTCTACAGACCTTCATTCAAGATTTCAGATCATAACAATCACCACAACATGAGAGAACAAATTCTTTATTACCATGGAATACCCTAGTTCAGGGTTTCATCCTTTAAAAATTGTTTTCACAAAACTTATCACAAATTCTTCAATTCTTAACCAAATTAAGTCAAACAAAAAGAACTGGAAATAGGATTCATATAAATTTCCAACACATATATCATTTATTCATTATGATTCCTCATGTGACCATACCAAACTTTGCAATAGGATTGATGCTGCCTTCACCAATCTGCTTTTCACCATGAACTTTAACAAACAGTCATTAATAACTTTTTAAATACAGCTCATAAATAAAATCTCTCCGATTAGAATTTATATTGCCTAGTTCCAAAACATATCTCAAATTTATAGTCAGATCCAATGGTTCAATCAAAAGTTATGAGGATTTTTCCAAAACAAGTAACCCTTGGCAGGGTTTTGACAATTTGAAAACAAACAAACATATCTTGCCAAATACTCCACAACAATGATTAATAAAGGATTCATCTGAAATATATTTCATAAATATATCATTAAAAAACATATAAATATAAAAATTACACCAAATGTGATCCTCTATGGATCTATGACAGTCACAGATTCCTTAAAACCTTGTGACAATTTGAGGGTTTGATGGATAATCTTTGTCAAATCGCCTCCAAACTGCTTTACCCCCTTGATCTCGACCAAACATGGTTTTATAAAAAATTTCCAACTCATCATAAAGATTCTAACCACCTCATGACCAATGGATTGCATTCTTACACTTTTGTTGAACTTTTTGGCAATGTTGCAACTTTGCAATTTTTACATTTTTGACAAATTACCATTACACTTTACCCTAGCCTTCATAGACACCCCTATCATGTTATAATGGATTAAAAATTTTCAATTACAATATTTCAAACCTTTTTTGATGTTATTCACACTTTGACCGTAGTTGACCCTATAAGGACCTATTAGATCTCTTGATACAAAATGGCTCATCAAGCCTTACAACATGAATTGTTTTGATACAAATGGTCTTTTGTGACCTTACAATCATTAATGCAACATTAAAAATAAATTAAAAATGTGGTTTGTCTTCATGATACATCTCCATGGCTAGGTGCCCCTGCACCATACAACCAACCTAGAAAATGTTCCAAGTCCCTTGGAAACATAGAACAACAACCTGTAATAATTTTTTTGCCTTGGAGTGGTCCTCTCTCTCAAACTTTCCTTATCCTTGCCTTGGTGTCATTCTCTGCCTTCAAATTTGGCTCTTACCATTCCTCTTTCTCTTGCCATTAGGTTCACATTCAAAAGGACACATGACTATCCTTGCATCTACCTTCTCCATTGCTCCCATCAATGGAGTACTTCAATGGCTGCAAATTCAAGTGCTTTACTAGTCAGATGTCCATTTCTCTCACTGCTTCACCACACCAAATCTCCAAACCATCCATCTTACCCAATAGCAGATCCTAGAAGATGCCTCTCTCTCTCTCTCTCTCTCTCTCTCTCTCTCTCTCTCTCTCTCTCTCTCTCTCTCTCTCTCTCTCTCTCTCTCTCTGCACTTTCTACCCAGCTTAATCTCTATTGGAGGAAGGTAATGGCATACCTCCTCTTGTCTGCCCACACACACTTCTCAGAAACCTTCTTCCTACAGCTTAGATGGAACAAGCACCTGCAACCAAATCAATAACTAACAAAACAAAATTTCAAATTTTCTTGGGCTAGGTCCTGGTGTGGATAGCCTCCTTCGGCGCTCTACCCACACACTCAGGATCTTCTAGCTCTGATACCAATTTGATGGAGAGCATCTATCACAAAACATAAAACCTTCAAGGGTATTATTGACCCAAAACTAATACAAGACCTTAAAATTGAATCAAGAGGAATATAAAAATATCAACCACTCTTCTCAACTCCAAAACTCACAATCTGATCATTAAGTGACAATACAAATGATTTTCATCCATTCTACATGGCAAGCATAACATAATCTTTACACAAGGACTGTCTATCAAGTACTTCCACCATATGCTACCAATCAATCTAAAACCACTTTCAAAGGTTATATTCCATCCCTACAGACCTTAATTCAATATTTCAGATCATAACATTCACCACAACATGAGAGAACAAATTCTTTATTGCCATGGAGTACCCTAGTTCAGGGTTTCATCCTTTAAAAACTGTTTTCACAAAAATAATCACATATTCTTCAATTCTTAACCAAATTAAGTCAAACAAAAGGAACTGAATACAAGATTCATATAAATTTTCAACACATATATCCTTTATTCATTATGATTCCTCATAGGATCATACCAAACGTTGCAACAGCACTGCTGCTACCTACACCAATATGCTTTTCACCATGTAACAAACAGTCATTAATAAATTTTTAAATACAGGTCATAAAGAAAATCTCTCTGGTCAGACTTTATATTGCCTAGTTCCAAAAAATATCTTAGGTCAGACTTTATATTGCCTAGTTCCAAAAAATCTCTCAAATTTATAGTCAGATCCAACAGTTAAATCAAAAGTTATGAGGATTTTGCCAAAACGGGTAACCCTTTGCAGGGTTTTGACAATTTTTGAAAAAACAAACATATCTTGCCAAATACTCCACAAAAATGAATAAGAAAGGATTCATCTAAAATATATTTCATAAATATATCATTAAAAACATCTAAATATAAAAAATAAACCAAATGTGATCCTCCATGGATCTATGACAGCCACAAATTTCTTAAAACCTTGTGACAGTTTGAGGGTTTGATGGATAATCTTTGTCAAATCCCCTCCAAACTACTCTTCCCCCTTGATCTCGACCAAATATGGTTTTCTAAATAAATTCCAACTCATCATAACTACTCTAACCACCTCATGACCAATGGATTGCATTCTTACACTTTTGTTGCACTTTTTGGCAATGTTGCAACTTTGCAATTTTTATAATTTTTGACAAATTACCACTACACTTCACCCTAGCTTTCATGGACACCCCTAACATGTTATAATGGATTTATTTTTTTCAATTACAACATTTCAAACCTTTTTGGATCTTATTCAGACTTTGACCACAATTGACCCTATCAAGACCTATTAGGTCTCTTGATACAAAATGGCTCACCGAGCCTTACAACATGAATTATTTTGATACAAATGGTCTTTTGTGACCTTAAAATCATTAATGAAACATTAAAAATAAATAAAAATGTGGTTTGTCTTCATGATACATCTCCATGGCTAGGTGCCCCTGCACCATACAACCTACCTGAAAAATTTTCCAAGTCCCTGGGATACATAGAACAACAACCCGCAATAAATTGTTTGCCTTGGAGTGGTCCTCTCTCTTAAACTTTCCTTATCCTTGCATTGGTGTCATTCTATGCCTTCAAATTTGCCTCTTACCATTCATCTTTCTCTTGCCATCAGGTTCACATTCAAAAGGACACATGATTGTCCTTGCATCTACCTTCTCCATTACTCCCATCAATGGAGTACTTTAATGGTTGCAATTTTAAGTGCTTTACTAATCAGATGTCCATCTCTCTCACTGCTTCACCACACCAAATCTCCAAACCATCCATCTTACCCAATAGTAGATCCTAGAAAATGCCTCTCTCTCTCTCTCTCTCTCTCTCTCTCTCTCTCTCTCTCTCTCTCTCTCTCTCTCTCTCTCTCTCTCTCTCTCTCTCTCTCTCTCTCTCTCTCTCTCTCTCTCTCTTTCTCTCTCTCTCTCTCTCTTTTCCTTGCAATTTCTACCCAGCTTAATCTCTATTGGAGGATGGTAATGACAAACCTCCTCTTGTCTACCCCCACACACTTCTCAGAAACGTTCTTCCTGCAGTTTAGATGGAACAAGCACCTGCAACCAAATAAACAACTAACAACACAAAATTTCAAATGTTCTTGGGCTAGGTCCTAGTGTTGATTGCCTCCTTCGGCGCTCTACCCACACACTCAGGCTCTTCTAGCTCTGATACCAATTTGATGGAGAGCATTTATCATAAAACATAAAACCTTCAAGGGTATTACAGACCCAAAACTAATACAAGACCTTAAAATTGAATCAAGAGGCATATAACAATATCAACCACTCTTCTCAACTCCAAAACTCACAATCTGATCATTAAGTGACAATAAAAATGATATTCATCCATTCTACAAGGCAATCACAACATAATCTTTACACAAGGACTATCTATCAAGTACTTCCACCATACGCTACCAATCAATCCAAAACCACTTTCAAAGGTTATATTCCATCCCTACAAAAATTCATTCAAGATTTCAGATCATAAGATTCACCACAACATGAGAGAACAAATTCTTTATTGCCATGGAATACCCTAGTTCAAGGTTTCATCCTTTAAAAATTGTTTTCACAAAACTAATCACAAATTCTTCAATTCTTAACCAAATTAAGTCAGACAAAAAGAACTGGAAAGAGGATTCATAGAGATTTCCAACACATATAGACTTATTCATTATGATTCCTCATGTGACCATACCAAACACTGCAACAGGACTGCTGCTGCCTTCACCAATCTGCTTTTCACCATGAATTGTAACAAACAATCATTAATAACTTTTTAAATACAGTTCATAAAGAAAAATCTCTAGTCTGAATTTATATTGACTAGTTACAAAATGTCTCTCAAATTTATAGTCAGATCCAATGGTTAAACCAAAAGGTATGAGGATTTTTCCAAAACGGGTAACCCTTTGCAGGGTTTTGATAATTTTTGAAAAAACAAACATATCTTGCCAAATACTCCACAAAAATGAATAAGAAAGGATTCATTTGAAATATATTTCATAAATATATCATTTAAAAACATCTAAATATAAAAATTACACCAAATGTGATCCTCCATGGATCTATGACAGTCACGGATTCCTTAAAACCTTGTGACAGTTTGAGGGTTTGATGGATAATCTTTGTCAAATCCCCTCCAAACTGCTCTACCCCCTTGATCTCGACCAAACATGGTTTTATAAAACATTTCAAACTCATCATAACTACTCTAACCACCTCATGACCAATGGATTGCATTCTTACACTTTTGTTGCACTTTTTGGCACTGTTGCAAATTTGCAATTTTTACATTTTTTGACAAATTACCACTACACTTCACCCTAGCCTTCATGGACACCCCTAACATGTTATAATGTATCAAATTTTCTCAATTAAAACATTTCAAACCTTTTTGGATGTTATTCACACTTTGACCGCAATTGACCCTATTAGGACCTATTAGGTCTCTTGATACAAAATGGCTCATCAAGCCTTACAACATGAATTGTTTTGATACAAATGGTCTTTTGTGACGTTAAAATCATTAATGAAACATTAAAAATAAATAAAAATGTGGTTTGTCTTCATGATACATCTCTATGGCTAGGTGCCCTTGCACCACATATTATTTCCTCCATAAGATTTCATGGTTTTAGAACTGTGATAGCATTAAAAGACAGTATGAGAACAGAGCAATCATAGCTCAATGAAGAATTATGATAGGGGTCACACCAAAGAGAAACCTAATCTGTCTTATAGCAGCCTCTACAAAAACAAGAATTCACCCCAAACAAGGCAATAAAAGGGGGTGCTACAACAGATTGATAAGAACCAAGAGTCTCAGACATACACAATGGAAACACAAAAGGGTCTCTTTAGCAAGTAAGTGGCAAAGATCAATAAAAGACAACAATTCATAATTTGAGATCACCTTTTATGCAAATAGTAGTGACTTTTTTTATCACAACCAACACAAATTATGGACCACAAAAGCAGTGAAATCTAATTTGATTGTTGACCCGTGACTCATATATGTCTCCATTAAAGAGTTGATGACTGCATGAAACCTCTTCTAAGCATAGAAAATTCAATAAATAGTAAGGTCACTAAGAGCAATGCACAAAAAAGGACAAGTTCATTATAACAGTGATACAATCAAGTATGAAAGTAAAGTATCATCAAAGAGTTGTGAGGAACAGGTTATGATAATCATAAAACAACAGTATTTACCAGTCTAAAGAACCAAGGCAATTCCTAAGGTCTGAGACAGTAAGTAGTTTCATACAAGAGACAAAGGAGCTAGTCACTGTTTTAATAGGCAATGAACAAAGACTCAATGAATAGGCCTTTTATACACAGTCACTAAAAGATGTGGTTGTAGGCATAGTTATAGCAGCAAAAGGGTTTTGGAATAGTCACATGGCACTGTCAAAACAAAATAAAGGTCTCAATCATACACACCAATATCAATGGTAGGCCTTAAGATCTTAAAGGCAACTCAATGAAGTAGTATGTAACAGTCAAAGAGGACAGTGAAATGATCATCCTAAGGATGATACAAAATTACAACACTCAAGTATAAAGAAAAGATTATAAGTAGCATATACATTTGTGAAGGCTTCAGTGACAATGGAATCCAAGGTCACAATAGTGATTTTTGCAAGCCAAAGGACACTAAGAACAGTGAATAAAAAAGAACAGTTATTATGCCTAAATGATCTCAAATAAAAAAATTACAGTCAACAAATCATAGAGATGACATAATTTTTATAAAGGTGCAGTCTCCACAAAAATAGTAGAGGATGTAGTCCTCAAAGCCTATAAAGAGTTTACAATTAGTGCAGTCATAAGGATCAAAGTGCAATGTTCAAAAGAATAGAGGCAAAAGGGTATTAATGAAAACCTAAAGAGCATTAATGGCTTCATCAATACAAAGAGCCATAAAGTCATGACAAATGCAGTACACAAGATCACTCATAAAACACCAAAGACAATAAATAAAGGACATCTCCATAAGTCATTGTCAAAATTCAAGAAGCTTCACTATCAACCATGAAGAAATAGTCATATCAGTCATACGAAGTAGTATACAATGACTAAAGTCTTCATGAAACAGTAGTAGCAGTGAATATGAGAGGCGCTATTAATGTCAAAATATAGTTTGAAGATATAGTGCCAAAATTCAAATTCAGAGGCTAAGTCAATGATGTAGTCATAACAACATAAATAAGATATCTTATTTATTTGTTCAAGTGAATAAAAAGAAGGGATTAAATTATTGAGGGCCCAAAGGCAAGTGGTTACATTCATATTGTTGTCACAGTCCATAGTTTCTAGGTCAACATCTTAGACCAAAGTCACCATGATTAGAGCATATCACAAAGAATACATTCTTGTTATGAGCAGTCATAAGGACACAAATCAAAATATACAGGAACATAGAGTGCAACCATTAAAGAACAAGACCTCAGTTTCAATGCAGTCCTGAAGCATTAAACATCACTGTCAAGACAATGTGCAAGCTTTCAAAGAAGCAAGGTTTTGAATGGGTAAATACAGTCCATAAGCTCTAGAGCAGTCCTTAGGCCATGATTGTGTTCACAATCAAGAGATAGAGTTCTTAACAGAGCATAATGTAGTCCAAATTCATCAAAAAGCATAGTCACATTGCCCAAAACAGACAAAAGGTTATCTACTATAAAAAAAAACAAAGAAAGGTATCTAGAAGACAAGGGTTTTGAAAGGTATTATACAATGCAGTCATAAGTACATATCATGAGAAAACCAATAGGCTTGAGGCATGAGGCAAAGAAGCAATTATTGTCATTCATGATTCATGAAGAATATAGCCCAAAAAAAATCCCTACAGAATAGTGCTTTGACGTAGAGATCAAAATAGTAGAGATCGCTGCCCTAAACAACCTGTCCTAACAATGCATTCAAAACTTCTCTAGCTACAACAAAGGTACTTCATATAAATCAAACTCCAAAACAGTTCAAAGACACCCAAGGTTCAAAATGGTAATGGTTGCATTCACCATAGCATATTCTAAGCAATATAAAGACAATGACAATATTTGGACAATCTTATTAAGCATTCACAATGATCTTAAGGAAGGAAATACAAAGGCTTATTAAAATGGGATAAGGTCGCTGTTATTTGTCAAAAAAATAGTAAGCTTATGAGCCAAATCATGATGATTGTAAAACAAAGAAATACTTCACAGTCAACAAAGTGATTAGAATATTGTCAAGTTAGGTATCGATTCAAGCTTTCTTGAATTTAAAATACTTGGTGATAAATCAAATCATGCGCTTGATATAAGGTAATCAAGCTTCAAGTTGTAAACAAAGCCTTGAGATATGCATTCGTTTTTTATTTCATGTATTCATCAAGAAGAAGGTATAAATTAGTTATAAATCAATGCAAATAGTTCTTCGTCAATTCAAAGGCAAGTCTAAGAGAGAAAAAAGGTGGATCTTCAAGTTTAAGCTTGAAAAATAGGGATTTTGAGAGAGTTAGTAGTAGTTCTAGATTGGTTTATGATCCCGCATGGATCATATATGAGTCAAGTTCTTTTCCAGCAGCTAACTCTCAGTTTCAAGCAGTTTTGACAGCTCTTTTGCACGCCTAATGAGAAAATTCGACCCCAATCAGGTATATCATGCAAATTGGAGATATTTCCAAAATGGAGATAGTCAGTTAAAGCTAAGATTGGGAAGGCACAATAGTTATTTCTCTACTCTTTCAAAGACTTCTTCTCTATAAGTCTTAATCTCCTCTCTTTTTCTCAATTAGTTCATTTTTCTCCGCCCTTTGCTTTTCAGCTAGGCATGGAGATTGTAGCTCATAGAAGCATTGTTAGATTTAATATTCCTTTATTTTTCAATAAAAGCAACAATTTTCTTTTTCAATACTTTGTGTATTGTGTTGAGCAATTGATTTGATAATATTTTTTTGTGATTCTTTTTAGAATCCTTTGATGTTGTCTCTTTTAAACAACATTAATGCAAGAAGATGTATAGTAATACATGTTATAGATTATACTTAGCTAGTATTGGTAGTTTGAAGTTGTGAGAATATTTTATTTTCCTTCAAGCAAGCTCTAAAATTAGCCCTTTTCTATGAAATATTGTTGTGTTGTATGCTTAGTTGAGCTGTGATGAATAAGATTTCTTTTATTGAAATGCATTGCGGGCCAATGTAGTTGAGTAGGCTTCTTAAATTTTTGGTGCATCACCTCTTAGGATAGGTTTCAATTCAAGTTTTCTTCCTATCCCTTTTCCCATCAAGTCAAGTTTGCAGGAGGTATTCATCAAGGAACCAACCCTTCATCTGGAGATTGATCCTCAAGATAGGCAACCCATAGGCCTGAGGATCATTCCATGTTTCACAAGATTGTTGAGCTTTCAACTTGAGCATCACAGGTGCAATATTGGTGACAACAAGTTGAATAATTCATATTATTCAATTAAAATCAAGTATCCTATTGGCTAAATTAATTTAATTAATAAAACCATGCCCATAGCCCACTAATTAATTAATATCTTAATTAATTAATTCTCATCCCTTGAATTAATTAATTCCCCATTTCCAATCCATTGAATTAATTAATCTTCCCCCCTTTCCAATCCCTTAAATTAATTAATTCCATCTTTCCAATTCCTTGAATTAATTAATCCCCCTATTCCTCCCAGTTATTTGAATTAATTAAATTCAAATATTACCTTTAGATCACATCTCCTAACTTTTAACTACCTAACTAACCCTCGTCCAACCCAACTTCCAATATAACCTTTGGGTTCTAACCAACCTTATCTTCCCAAACTAACCTTATCCTAACCTCCCCTCACATGTGTGTACACACACATTCCCTAATTTCCTTAATATTAAGAAATTCGATCCTATTTTTTGGGTGGCTTCCTCCCAAATTGGACATGTGTCCTTGAGGACACATGTCACTCCCCTTTTTGACATTTGTAACTCTAAGGGGCACTTGTCCTCCCTTGTTGAGCCTTTCAGGACAAGTGTGGAATCTTATTCCACTTGTCATTCTTGGGATTGCATATTCCCAATCCACTCCTCTTTTTCAAGCAATTCATCCACTTTCTCACTACTATATCGTTATCATGCATCATTTAATCCATTTTAGCATATCCATATCGTCATAATGTCAAATTTCATCTCCATATAGTAAAATGAAGTTTTCATTCTATTGTTTTATGTTTTATGCTTCTTTTGCTTTATTTCTAACATCCCAATCTTGAGGTGTTTGAGATAACTGTGTTTTCTAGATTGCTTAGCTTTATCTTTCAATCATTTATGTTTGAGCACGATTTCCCTCACACAGTTTCAAAGTTGCTATATGGATTGCAACTATTAGGAGCCGAGTTCATTTTATATGACATGGTTTTGGAGTTGAGTTCATTTTATACGATTATAGTTTTCGAGTTGTTAATATGGAATGTTATTAAAAACTAGCATAGTTCATTCTTGAGCTTTTAGTATACACCCTGTGGATATCACTTGTTATCAACAAACCATTTTATATACGCGTAGTCCCTATATAGTAGCAAAATTCCACAATTTGAACATGCGAGGAAAATAAAAGTATATAGTAAAATTCAAGTAATTTTTTATAACGAAAAATATACTTTATAGGAGAATGAAATATTTTTATCATGAAAAATATTTTTACTATTTAAGGCAAGTGGAATAATTTTACTATTTAAGGCAAGTGGAATAAAATAGGCTAAAAGGAAGAAGTTCTAGTCTATTTCTTTAGTCTATCTAATTCCCTCATTTTTTTCATAATTGTTCAAAGGAACAAAGATAACTTGTCTAATTCAAATGAAAACAATAATAAAATAGAAGGGAAAGAATGCACCAGATTGTTGTTCAAATTCGTATACTTTGCCATTTCCAAGCAAACAAGATCATCGATCACCTTAAAATAGTCAAATTATTGTTAGCCAAATTACAGTTGCAATACTGCAGTCTCTTTGAATGAATGAGTTTTAATGACGTCCACGAGACCATTAGTCTATGGGACCAAGAGTAGCATCATTAACCATTTTCAAGTTCTTTTCCTTGTCAACCCTTCTGTTGTGGATCTTGATCAATAAGCCAATGGTCTTGTAAAGTTTTGCCTCTTCAAATATCTCTTTCAAACTGGACCCCTTCAAAATTTCCTTATACTGTATACGAATATCCTCATATGCCGCACACTCAAAGATGAAGTGCCATTCAGTTTCGACTGCCCCTTTATTGCAAAAAAGACAAATTATTTCCTCCCAATCCTCCTTTGGAACCGTACATTTGCATGTCTCGCATCTTAGATGGTGGGACCCAGTTCTGATCTGAGCAACAAGCAATCTAGCCTTTCCATTAATTGGCACCCTTAAATAGTCTTTATCCCCATGTTCACCCAACTGGTTAAACTCTTTGATATAATGAGCTTTTTTCAGCCAACCTGCTTTGTCCACATGGCAGTTCTAAATTTTTCAATCACGAACTTTTTAATCTCCTCGTTGTTATTTGGACAATCTTTCAAATTGGTGTCCCACTTGCTGGTCCATTTAATATTTTGCTTCATCCAAGTTTTCTTCCTCCGTTTTAACTCCTCTTCAACCACCATTTTAGGCCAACGATGCTCATCCATGTTTTTAACTTTTTTTAAATAACTTATCAAGTGAACTATAGCTTAGGCCTCTAAGGGAAACATTCATGCTTCAGCAAGAAGAATCTCATAAGGAACTGTTGACTTGACCTTGAGATTGTTGATGATTAAGTGTTTTTGGATTCTTTCAAGTTGTCTCCATTTGTGGTTTGACATGCTACTTCCCCAAATTTCGCAACCATAAGAACAACCAACAAACCGAAGAGAGTTTTCATAGTTTTCCAATCCCATAATTCCACTTTCCTACATCTATTTTGCAGGAGGTATGAGGTCTTCCAACCTCCCCGAATCCTTTTTGATCTACAAGTCTCCCAACTAAGCCTATTGTGGAAGTCGATTCCCAAGTATTTGTATTCATCTACTATTTCCAAAGGGCAACCTTCAACATGAAAGAGATTTGTTGTTTCTTTCTTTTCAGAGAAAATATCATTACTTTCGTCTTGCTGGTATAAACTTGCATTCTAACCTCTAGACAAAAACATTCAAGTGCCTTCAAATCCTCCTTCAGATCCCTCGCAGTTTTAGCAATTAGGATGAGATCATTCGCATAAAGAAGCAACTTCACAACAAACCCTACAAGTTGGATGCCTTCCCCAGAAGACTTGTTTAGCCACTCTTCAAGTTTATCAATATATAGGCCAAATAAGGTTGGGGAAAGAGGGCAGCCCTGTTTAACTCCAATATCACTGCTAAAGCATTCAAACATTCCTTCCTTTGTTCTGATTTTAGCTTTAACTTGATCATAAAGCTTATGCACAACAACTCTAAGCTCATTAGGAATACCGAGTTACTCCATTCTTCTCCACGGTTTGTCCATAAGAACAGTGTCAAAGGCCTTCTTGAAATCAACAAAGCAACAAAAAGTCTCCTTAGAATACCGAGTTCCTCCATACTTCTCCACAGTTTGCCCATAGGAACAATGTCAATGTCAAAGGCCTTCTTGAAATCAACAAAACAACAAAAGAACCTCCTTCCCTTGAGAGTCCCAAACTTTTTCAATAAAGTGTCTAAGAGCAATGCAATAAAGTGTCTAAGAGTAATGCAATGGTCAATGGTGGAATGCTTTGGTCTTTTGCTCTTTTTCCTTCTTTTTTTGCTCTTTTTGTAGTCTCTTTGCTATCTAATTCCCTCATTATTTAATGAAAACAGTAATAAGGAAAACCTGCCTTAGCTTTAACTTGATCATAAAGCTTATGCACAGCAACTCTAAGCTCATTAGGAATACCGAGTTACTCCATTCTTCTCCACGGTTTGTCCATAAGAACAGTGTCAAAGGCCTTCTTGAAATCAACAAAGCAACAAAAAGTTTCCTTAGAATACCGAGTTCCTCCATTCTTCTCCACAGTTTGCCCATAAGAACAGTGTCAAAGGCCTTCTTGAAATCAACAAAACAACAAAAAAACGTCCTTCCCTGTAGAGTCCCAAACTTTTTCAATAAAGTGTCTAAGAGCAATGCAATAAAGTGTCTAATAGTGCAATGGTCAATGGTGGAATGCTTTGGTCTTTTGCTCCTTTTCCTTCTTTGACTATCTAATTCCCTCATTATTTAATGAAAACAGTAATAAGGAAAACCTGCCTGCCCTTTTGCTCTTTTTGCTCTTTTTCCTTTTTTTTTTTTTCTCTTTTTGTAGTCTCTTTGCTATCTAATGAAAACAGTAATAAAATGGAAGAGAAAGAATTTTTTTATATAAATTAAAAGAAAAGAACAATGCTACACCAGATTGGTGTTCAAATTCGTATACTTTGCCATTTCCAGGCTAACAAGATCACTGATCAGTGATCACCTTAATCAAATTATTGTTAGCCAAATTACAGTTGCAATACTGTAGTCTCTTTGCAATATTGTAGTCTCTTTGCTATCTAATTCTCTCATTATTTTCTTAAGTGTTCAAAGGAAGAAAAAATAACTTGTCTAATTCAAATGAAAACAATAATAAAATGGAAGGGAAAGAATTTTTTTATATAAATTAAAAGGAAACAACAATGATACACCAGATTGGTGTTCAAATTCTTATACTTTGCCATTTCCAGGCAAACAAGATCACCGATCGCCTTAAAATAGTCAAATTATTGTTAGCCAAATTACAGTTGCAATATTGTAGTCTCTTTGCTAAATTATTGTTAGCCACGTTCTCTTCATGTAATATGACGAGACAATCCCCCCCATGACCCTCTCCTCTGCAATTCATGTTATATATACAATAACATTTTGGTTGATAAAGTAGTCCCCCCTTTACTTTGCATGGGCTTTCTTGTCTAGTCTAGAATCTCCTCTCCAATGATGAGAGCCGGTTCTATCCTTGCTGCACAATTATATTTGGAAGATGAATATTTCCTGTGAACACATGTCAGCTTCCCCTGCCCTGCCTTGCGATGGTAATCCACAATCATCTTTGCACATTCCCTGAACAAATATGATGAAGATGTTTTTGTAAGGACTGAGAGAACAACAATGAAACAGGATACATTTACAAAACCAGGAGGAAAATAGGTTGTCTCACCAAAGTTGCACTTCTGAGTAGCCACTATGACATTCCATGGTCCTGTTCCAATAAGGAACTCTGTTCAGTGTACATTGTGCTGTGTACACAACTGCAGCTGCTACCATTGATGGTGGGTACCTCAACATTTCATACTCAACTAGACAGAGCTCAATGAAGAAGAAGGACAATGTCTCCAACTGTTAAGGCATGGAGAACAAACAATGAGTCAACTAGAAACTAAACAGTTTGGTCAACATTATATGAAAATACATACGTCTTTGTGCAACATTTGTTTCTGGAAAAAACTATGTATGCTTTTTCAATCAATATTTCAGATCACACTGGGCAATCTATCATTGCTCAGTATGATCCGAAACGTTGATTCAAAAGAAACAAATCTTGCATATACTACATGGACTGTGGAAAACTCATGCTTACTACATACCTCTTTATCAAATTCAGCTGCCTTAAGAAATCTCCTGATGAAAACATAAGGGGTTGGTACTGTCATATTGAATTCCAATGCATTGAGCATTGATTTCTCCTGCAACCAGGAGAAGGCTTATTGATTAGAGGAATGGGATTCACCACAGAAACAGATGGAAGGCATGGCTTTGCCACACCCATACATTAGAACCATTCATAACTTAGTTTTTTCTGTAAGAGATGTGGGAGGTTTCTCACCATTTGTAAAACTTCTTCTCTGGTATAGGCTTTGTCTGAAATTTGGACAAAATCGTCTACTACAGGAACAGAGACCTCCTCATACTTGCAGGCCAAAAGCATAGCAGTAACCCCCACAAGCTGTAAATGCTTTCTTAGTACCCTTTCTCTTGAGAGGTATCTATCAATGATGTTGACTGTCAAGAACAATGTTTCGTCCATGAGTTCAAACTTCAAATGTACCTATACATGAAATGACAAAAAAATATTAGCATTTCAAACTGTTTTCATTGGGAAACAGAGGAATGTGCAAAAATTGGATCCTTTACTACTAATTATCCAAATTCCTGTACCTCAATGAGCCAATCAATCAGAATGCCCCTCATTCTCTCATTTATATCTGTTTGTTCCCACATATAATCTCGGGGAACACAACTAAGGTTCTGCAACAAACGAACACTTCATGTTAATATAAAATATTCTGACATGAGCACTCCAGTTCTCATCTGTCTGAAAAAGTATAAAAAACTTGGATAATAAATAATATCATTTACAAGATTTTTTCTGAAATCGGAAAAGTTAGATTCAAAAGCATACACGATTGATTGCTTTTGAAGTAGAAAACTCATGCCAATTAAAAATATCATATCATCCATCCTTACCTCCCTTTCTCTATACATAGTATAAATGTCTTGTACATATTCTGTAACGGCTAATTGGTTTTCACCATCGTCCTCATCAATATTTGAAATTACCATTGGATCAAATGGATCTTCCATTTCCACTTCATTGCATTCCTGCAAACCCCGCCACGATATGATTTCCATGTCAAGAAACATGTCACACACAGAGAAAATCACAAGAATGGCTTCAATGCAAAAAAAAAAGAAAACAGTTTGCAAACAGTTTCTAAGAAAAAGAAAGAAAAAATCTATAATAAAATCCTGATTCATTCAGCTTACCTCGGGTTGAAATGCAGAAGGGCCATTCAGATCTTCCATATCAACAACCACAGACTCTTCAACTTCATATATATTCTTATCATGTTGAGTATCCTGATAAACGAAGCAATGATGAATGCATTATAACTCAAATCTTCTGGGTAAAATCACAGAGATTTTGGGCCTTAAGACATTGATTGTTGGAATACAATACCTGTACCAAATGCTGATTGTTTGCCAATGTAGCAATATAATTCCTGGACCAACGAAGCCGGTAAGGGATCAATTCCTACACTAATAGACATCAAGGGAAATACAATAAAACTCTACAAAAATCTTCACCTGGTCACAGGGCGATCAATTGCAGCAAATTTCTTGGCACCAACTGCTTGAGGATTTCTGTAGGGCCATGATACACAGAGATAAGCAATAGCATTAACAAATGGCAGACATAAGAGGGTAACTCAAAGACCAATCAAGAACAAAGAAGAAATCAAAGATAGAGGTAACGCACCTTCCAACAACATTGCTAATATCAGAAAGGGCCCTTCGCCCTTTACCTTCCATTTTAAGGCCTGTCAAAACCCAAAATCAATTATTTGCTCAAATCCTCCATTACAAAGGCAACGCCGAGGAAACACATTAAAGACAAACCATGTAAACATTGGATTTTCCTCATCTTACACAGAAATTATGCATGGCTCAAATACTAAACCATAAATTCACCCATAAAGCACAAAATTATGTTTCAGAAAACAAAGGGCACACCAGACCTTTGTTATAAGTGGCCTTGGCGTCAAACCTATTCTCAGCATACCCTCGCACTTCCTGCAACAATTTTTTTTCTTAAAGTGATCAAAACCAACAAAATCTTCACAATCTAAAAACCTGAAAATTGTGGGCACTGGCACTTACCCTGGCGAAAGACATTGTTATGGGGAAGGGAAAAACAGATTGAATTTTTTCTTCTTCTTTTCGTGAAATGAGATTTCAGAGGGTATTCAAAAATGGGACTGCAGAGTGCAAAATGTAGAGAAGCCCTGCAGTCCAATCCGCCCTTACAGAGTACAATGCCGAATGCTATAAAAATCCCCCTGCGAAAGATGAAGCAGCAACGGATATGTGTCCCCCAAAGCAGAAAACAACGGTCAGGAATTGTGAGCCGTCAGATGCATCCATTGAATCGCCATGATTGTCCCACGTCATGTCCTCCAACGGCTCCTCCTATTTCATGCCAGCCTGTTAACGGTGCGTATTCAACGTAAAGCTTGTGTTTTATTGCTTAAAATTAGTGGATTAATAATTTTTTTTTGTAATGTGGGGCCCATGTCCCTCTTAACAATACTTCCCATTCCATTTCATTGGCCTTGTCTTCTTATGCATTTATTTTTGTGAAAGTTTCCGCGTGTAATTGGGCACATCATTAGTCTACACACTTTAATTTTTTAGTCATAGTAAAGCATTACGTGGATTATTCATATAGTTTTATGAATAATTTTTATAAAATAAAGCTTGATAGAGATTGATTCAAAATTATAATGCTTTTTTGAGACACCGTTTTAAACTAAAATAGAGAAACGATAACATAGAAGTATAATCCATCGTTATTAATAGACTTAGTGAGAGAATGTTTTAAACTAAAAATAGAGAAACAATAAGAAGGAAGTTTAATATATTAATATTAGTAGAATGAAAAATTATATGAATTATTTAATCTATATTTATTATTTAAAATATCTTTTACGTTTTTAGATTTTTTTGTCAATCTTTTATTTTCTCTTCTTTGTTTTATATTGAATTAGTAAAAAAAGGTGAAAGAGACTCATTTATAAAATCTAGAGTAGAGTCACAAATATAACTTCTTATTTGGATTTTATATTTTTCACCTGAGTTATTCTCACTCTGCCATGTTCACAGATTTGATTGCTTGTTCTAAGCACCTACTCTAATGAACAACTTCCTCTAAAGTCATACAACTGCTTAGACCAAGATCAAGCATGATTGGGTGTAATACATCTCCAATTAGAGAATGGAAGAAGGGTTTGACGAGTGGGTGTGGATATATGAAGTGCACGGTCTAGAGCTTTGTGTTTGTCAAAGGTTTCACAAACTTATGGGTGTTTTGTCGACCACTTTCTGATGTGGAGGGGGAAGTGGGGCCAAGGCTAATAGTTGAGTATCAATCTCAAAAGAAGCCAAGGGTTTTCAATCTAGTAGGAGACTTTTATGTGCACCAAATAATTCAGGAGGGTCCATTTAAAAGAAGATAACTGTAGACATATTACATGTGAGTCCCACCCAACATTACCTTGCATCTTTTAAACATTTTTTTACATGCTTAAATCATTAAAAGCTAGCAAAAAAAGTCCTTTTTCAAAAGCAAACCACTAGTGCAAAATAGAAGTAGGCCTAATGAAACAAAACAATGAAAATAACAAAGATTTGGCAAACCTGGGTGAAAAAAAAAAGATGTGGTAGAAGTTGTTCCCAAAAATATAACAAATTAGATTGAGTTGGCAAGTTTAGAGGCAGATATAGTATAATCTGGTTACAAAAAAATAGTAGTTCAAGTTAAGCCAACAATATCAAAGGTGGTCACAGTTGACGATTTTGAAATAAGAGAAAAGTTGGAAAAGGATAAACGAGAACATAGGCCTATGTTATGAATGATAAACCATGGGGGGATTTTAATCCCTTTCAACTTTTCAATGAATTTTCCAATAGACCTCTCAACTATTATTTCAAGTCCTATTTTCAATGCTTAGACAAAGGAGGCAAATGTTGATGTTAATAGCGTCGGTCAGTATCCTTCTCTGAACCGACAAAGCAAAACTAAATGTCTAATTGGCCTTTCGTGCCTTAGACATTTTGTGAGACCAAGTCATATGTGCATTGATTTAAAAAAATATACTTCTTGCCAACTTTCATATTTTATATTGACAATTTAATGAAGTGGTTTTGTTAATAAAACATAACTAATTATATAGCCCGCCACCCTCAGAGAAAGTCACATCGATTAGAGTAGAGTTGACCTTTGATAAGAAGAGGTATTGCTTGAAGACACCCACATGTGGGTACATATAGATATGTTCTCTCTCTCTCTCTCTCTCTCTCTCTCTCTCTCTCTCTCTCTCTCTCTCTCTCTCTCTCTCTCTCTCTCTCTCTCTCTCTCTCTCTCTCTCTCTCTCTCTCTCTCTCTCTCTCTCTCTCTCTCTCTCTCTCTCTCCAAAAGGCATCGAATCGAACACACCTTCAACTGTTCGATAACCATCTACATCAGATCGAAAACCATTCATAGTAGTTTGTATGCTCACAGCAGTTGCATCATAGACAACGAGTGGACTGCACTTCTCATACACATCAGATCATATATATTCCTCAAACTTTGTGAATTTTAGATAGAAGTGTTCAATAAATTGTTTGATGCTAGGAGTGATAAAGACATCTTGTAAACTGATAAATAAAATAAGGAACATCATTGTTGGGTTTTTTCACCTTCAAGAGGAAGGTTTTCCTAGGATAAATTTTTTTGCATTTATGTTTGAATTATTTCTATCTAATCTGATTATTAAAACAACAGCAAATGTGTGGCAAACATGCATGCTGGGATACCCTCAAGATAACCTATCAAACACACGAGAAGGATGTGTATATGCAAATGCAAAACAATGCAAAAGGATCAATCTTAATATGTAGGTAGATTCAAAAAGTGAAGTATGCAAAAAAGGGAAAACTCATGGCTATTCTACCCAAAATAGTGTTTAAAACATTAAATACAATAGAAACTCATCAAGATGAAAGCAAGAAAAAATGGAATAAATGAAAGTAAAATATGAGTCCAACGTCTCATAGGATATCAGTTGCAAAACAATCCAAGGTTGAAACTGAACTAGCAGATAAGGTGGAAAATGATGAAAATGGCTTCACAAATGCATATAGCCTTGCCTCAACTCCTGTAACATGGTCCTCAAATTTATACATAAGTGAGCTAATGATCATGAAGAATAGACTTCAATCTCTAGAAACAAGGAGTCAATTAGAAGACATCAAGATAAAGGAGATCACATAAACCAATTAGAAACTAACAAGGGAGAACAAATTACTCAAAAAGAAGATACACAAATTACAAGATAGCATAGAAAAAGGTGAAAACAAATTTATTTTGATAAGGTAGATGTTAAAGCAAATCAAAGCAATAGAAGAAATCAAGGTTAAAGTGAAAGAAGGGAGTGGTGATTCACAAATGAAAGAGATTCGATTTGCAATGGAAAAGGAGATAAAAGAAAAACAACTAAGAGAACACATAGAAGAGGCCAAATCTTGGACTCAAGTGGTGAAGTGACCTAACTCATAGAAAAGTAAGGAGGTAGATAAGAGAAGAAAATGATAGAAGTGATAGGGTTGTGAATATTATCATTAAAGGGTTAAAATACTATGGGGAGAAGGAAAATACAAAAGAGCTAACAAAAGACTTTTTTAAAGACCAACTACAATGGTTAAGAGTCATTCAGCAGGCACAAAGGTTTGAAAAATGGATAAGTGATTACAAGAGAAAACATGTAAGGGTTACTTTAAGGAATATAGAAGACAAAACATGATACTAAGAAACACAAGTTTCCTTAAAGGTACACAAATATATCTTGATGAGGACCTAACCATAATGGAACAAGAAGAAAGATAAAAAAGAGTGGGAAGAAGTAAAGGCAACAAGATATATTAGAAAATGGGCTTGCCTACAAAATGGAAAGGCTCAAATCAACGATAAAATGGAACACAAGAAATAGGAATTTGGGGACACTCTGGAATAATTAATAATGGTAAGTTGGAATTCTAAAGATTATCCATGGAGAAGAGGACTTGAGTTAGAGCCCATAGTAGAAGATAAACATATTATATTTCTTACAAAGACACGTGACCATGACAGGTGCAAAGTTCGAGAGTTTGAAGGATGCAAAAAAACTTTAGTTTAGAATGAAAGAACTTATACTGACAAAGGAAACATAGGGGTTACTATTTTTTAATAAAAAACTTGGGGTAGATTTATAAAGGTAGTGAAAGAAGACCCAAACAAGTAGTGCATATGGTTGAAAATAATTGAAAATCAAGTAACAATAAGTTTGGTAGCAAGCTAATTCGCTCCAAATGGCTCAAAATCATATAAGAAAAAGAATCTAGATTGGTAAGATCCCTATGTACATTGCTAACAAAATATGTTTCTATTTTTAATATTGTAGTGTCATAAAATTGTGACCCTTGCAATTTATGACCACATTAGGGTCTTCACATTGGTGATTTGAATCCCTAAGCCAAATCAGAGACCCGAGACTTGCTCAAACCCCAGAAACTGCCTTGTTCTGCCCTCTGCACTACCTGAACCTTCTTCTTGTCCCGAGACAAGGCCATGCCCCTGTCCCCCCTAGGAAAGGAGTGTAGCACCCTTGTCCTCCTAGAACAAGGGTGTGGTTCCCTTTTCCTTGCCCTATTTTGGGCCCCCCTCTGTCCTATCTCTACATTGGACTTTGCATTGAGTGGGAAAAACTTTCCCTGTGTCGGCCTATGACGTAAAATCAATCAATTAACCCTAATTGATGAGTATATATGTCACATTTTCCCTCTCATTTGCATAAGTTGGAACAAGTGAATAAGTTCAATAAGCGATAAGGTGGGCATGAGATCAAGCATTCAAGAGCATTCAAACATTCCTTTCAAGCATTGAGCATTCTCAAGTCTCCCTTCAAGGCTAGGTGTCGCATTCAAGTCGAGGATTCAACCATTGAAGAGGATATCCCTTTCAACATTGAATTCAATACAAGCAAACCTATCTGCATTCTATCTACAACCTCCCTTGAGGTGACTTACATTTCGGTCTTTCATTTACATTTACTTGCAAGTACTTTCTTTCGTCATTTGGTTAATTCCAAAACTGGAGTTTGACCTGAAGCAAAACCCCCAATCCCAACCCCTTTTCCTTTGTTTTTTGTGTGTAGGTTGCAGATCTACAGTTGTGTTTACAGATTCAGACTCCATTTGCAGAGGCGGAAAAACCCTTTTCGTTTTGCGGATTTTTTGGAGGACCGTGGACACTTTCAGCATGGTCATGACAACCTTTCCTCAAATTTATAGGGCAACTTCGTCTCAACATATTATAGCCAAATCTAGGTGCACAACTTCATCTCACACTTCTATCTGGAGTTATAATAAGTTCTTTGCTACTTTTACACAACATAATTCAATCATTTTTTATTCTAAAAGGGGGGTTAGCTTATCATTTCTATCCCATTATCAATTCATTTAGTATTCAATCTCTGCCCTAAGAGATTGGATCTAGTGAATTCCCCCTCTTTTAAATGTAATGTGAATAGGTTGTTTGAAGGGAAATCCGTAGTGAAACTTTCATCTCTCCTCAGAGGGAAGAAAAGCTTTCCTTTCGATCTCTCCATCATTCACCCTTTTTCACCATTACAAATACCTTGAGGGAAGTCCTAATAAGAGGAAACTTTAATTCCAGAACAACAAACAATCAAGCTCTCAATTTAAAAAGAAACCACAAAGAAAAAAGTGATCGACTATGATTAGAAGAAGAAAGTGATTTAATTTGGGAAAGAGCTTCACATGATAGTAAGGGTAATATTACTCATCATAGGATAAATTTATTGAGCTTATGCAATTTGTACAACATGGTCATATGCAATGGTATGAAGGCATGACCAAATTCAAGAATCATCACTTGTAAAACATGCAATGATCAAACTATTGTAGACCATGTTTTAAATGATCACAAGTTTGCACCTCAAGGATAACATATTTAGAGATAGGAAAATGCCCAGTAGGGCTAAAGTAGGATCATAATATAATATATATGAAATTGGCCATCCATATAGACTTGTAGCAGGGGGAACAAATCCATTTCAAACAAAAAGAAAGCATGTTTACAGATAGAATCCTCATGACTCAAGAAAATCAATTTATCTTCAAGGTTGCCCTTAAATGGTTTATTAGGGAATATGGGAATAATTCAAATTATATGAAACATCATCTTGTAAGAAATGATATGTTGGTTCTGTTGGAAACCAATAACACTGAGAGGGTGGGGGGGGTGAAATAGTGTTATACCAAAATAGTAGATTTTAGCCTTAACAAAACATTCATACACCAACCGGTATAAACATAATTGAAATAAGTAATGCAACCAATAAGCCAAACACATAAATGAGAAACATAACACATAGATTTATACGTGGAAAAACTCAAAGAGGAAAAACTACGGTAGGATTTGTGACCCACAATATCAATTCACTGGCCACATGAAGATATATTACAATATATGATGGGCCTACACTTGCAGGAAGGCTTATGGCCTAGAGCACAGTGCTCATCACAATAGGAGCCTCACTAACTACATAAAAATCCAGCAACAATCCCGAGAAGTATGAACTGCTTAATATAGCATCTCTTATGTCAGAATACAGTTCCGGTTTAAGCTCTGTTTGTTCCGGTTAAAACCCTAAACCTCAATACCGGAATAACCCTTACAATGAATTCCTCACATACAGAGGACCTCTCTGATATATTTTGCATTGCATTATATCCATATGTCCATTCCACATGTCTATCCTTATTACAAAATGATCTAATCAATCTCCCGTATATATCCTATACAAATTTATGTGTCTTATGTTGGCTTACAAAGATATATACAATATCATATTACATGTCGACCATATAAATGAATAAGCATTAAAAAAAATTGTTGATGTCATATCCAAGATGTGTCGGCCTCCAATACCGATGACCTTTGCTATACCATGTCGGCCTGCAATGTCGGTGACCAAAGAAATCTTCTATCCTGCGATGTCAGTGCTGGTGCCGGTGTAGAGTCTGTGAAGTGCCTACCGGTACACCATATGAAGCCGGAACCCAAAATCATGTTGCCATCAATGACAACATAATGAAACCTAACCAATAGAGTGTCAATTGCCAACAATCTCCCCCTTTGGCATTGATGGCAACACTCGTGTGAAAAATGGTCATGGTTTCAACTATCGATTTCATCCTGCCTTGCTCCCCCTAAGATGAATATGCAAAATGCTCCAATACTCCAAAATTCCAAAAACTCTGTGACTCCCCCTACTGTATGCAACCCTTCATTCTTTTTTCACATCTATACTACTCCCCCTTTGACATCAATGCCCAAAAATTGTAAAAAGAATGTCAAAGAATAATAACTGTACACTGAATACCTCCAAAAAAATGTCTTACCGGAGCTTGACCAATTTCAAGATTTTCGAGTAAGCTTTCTTTAATAACTCCATATAAGTATCCTAGCCAGTTTTGAATGTGCCGAAGATAGATACAAGTCCACTTTGTAAATATGCAAGTGATTATTTCTCAGTGACTTTTGCCAGTGTGGGCTTACCAAGCATATCCATGCATTCCCTCTTATGTACACAAGGTGAATCCAATCTCAGACTCACCAAACCTTTGAGACTTCTGGCTCTCTGAATGATCTTATCTCTTTCCTTTTCAAGAGCAGAAATTTGGTTCTCCAAAGTCAAAATTCGTCCATCAATAGATGTTGTTAGTGAAATTAGTCCATCAAAAGAGTTAGAAATACTAGAAAATTTTTCTTGTACCTCTTTTATCTTTTCATCTACTTTTGTTGTAAGAATCTATATATTGCAACATACCCTGTATATGTTAGTACCTTGTTTCAAAGAATTTTCTATCAAAATTAGTTTCTCCTCAATCTTTTTCTTCTCTCTCTAAATGATCTAATCAAAAGTTGCTCTCTTAGACAAAGTGAATTTTTCAAGTGCTTGTCGGTTAGAGATCTGTGGTAATGATTGAAAATCGTTAGAGATGTGCTATGCTATTACCTTAAGCTTGTCGAAAGGGCTTGCTTCATTCTCAATCTTAAACTCTGGGACCAATCTGTGCAAAACAGTTATGGATTGATCTATAATTCCTTTGTCTGTAGTTCCTTCCTTCATCAGTTTCTGAGTAGCCATCATCATTAGTTTAGTGGGACTCATCTTGGTGATGCTTTTATTTTCCACTAGAGAAGTGTCAATTGTCAATAATGATGTGCCAATAACTGGTTCCCTACTGGATTCCCCTATTTTCTTTGGTGATTTAACTTTTATTGCCTCCTCACTTGCACTGGTGGCTTTGCCACTTGGTGCAATCTATGCAATCGACAGTTCCTCTCTAGGAACAATATCCTCAACCTGCACATTAGTATCCGAAGGACAAGTGTCCTCAATGTTAGTATCATGTACAATATTCTCATCATTAACCGGTGTCATAGTATCTATTTGTATATTTGTGTTAGCCGGTGGCTCAATTTCCACTATCTTGATATGCTTTAAAACTGAGGAGAGAGTACCCATAATCCCTTTACCTTTCCCTTCAACCAGTGTATACAGTATCAGTCTTTGTCTCCGGTGAAGTGAAGAATCCTCTATGCTCTCCCAAAAAAATTATCCAAGCCTTCTATGTTTCCTTTATTATCTCATTCATCCTTCCTAACAACAGGCTAGTTATTCTATGTTTGCTATTGAATACTTTCCTATCTGCAGCCTCAATTGTCTTTTCCATCTCATCTGGAGTTATAGCAACACATATAGCTAAAAGTTCTTGCATCTTAATGTGTTTATCTTCTTGCATTGCAAATAACCTTCTAGCATCTAACATGTTGTATAGCTCTGTCGGTATTTGATTTTCTATTTCAATTAATGCTTTCTTATAGATATTCAAATATAGAAGAATCGTTTCCTCTACCTCTCAGTTCATCATCTTCAAATGTATCATAATAAGACTTAACATTTTTCAGCATCCCATCCTTAATAATTTCATCAACAATTTCAACACAAGTTTTAGGCGGAATAATTGTTACATTACCAGTCTCTAGTGCCAAATCAATGTCACTCTTCTTCCTCCTTCTGGCAGTACCAAATGCAGTTGATGGTGTAGCCTTGGGTGCCTGCTTTTGTGCCGGTAATTTGATGGTGACCTTCCTAACCGGTTGTTTCTTTTCTTCCACCTTAGGTTCTTCTAGTTTCTTCCTCACAACCCTTTTGAATTGTAATGGTGTGTCATCTTTAGGCTCAGAATCTGCAGTCATAGGTTCAATGTGAACTATCAGATCCTTCCTCTTTCTCCCTTTCTCCAAGACAACATCAATAAGAGCCTTAATGTCCTTAGAAACTTCCTGTACAAACTTGATTGCCTTACCTTCTTGTTTTTCCCTCTTCTTTCAGTTGAACTCAGTTTCAACCTCAAGAGTCTTTTGTTGTGCTGTTCCACAAGGTTTTTCTACTTTATCTATATCTGCATCAAGTAGAATTTTTGCATATGCATCAAGAATGAATGCATCCACCTTATAGCCCATTTCAGCTATCCAAATCTTTCGGGGCTTGATTGCCTCCATGAGGGTCTCATCTTTCTTGACCATGAAACATATGTCGATAGAGTATTTCTCTACTATATGCTCACGTACTCTTATTCTAGACCTCATAGATTTTTGAAAAGCCTTGAAGTAACCCCATATCTTATCATCTCTAAGACTTCCCAATGCAGCAATTGATTGTTTTAGTTGTCTTGCTACCGGGATGTCAAAAGCCCATTGCTTCCTTCCAGAACCAGGAGTATCATTCAAAAAGTATAATATTAAGCAGACCAATAGATTTCCATACCGGAAGGTGCCCTTCTTCTCACCTTTAATCTTCCCTAAATTGATCAATAACTCTTCAAGCATCCAGTCACAAAGATCTAACATGATATTTTATCTCATCATCCTATATGCAGCCAAAATACATGAACTAGAAACTGAATTCAGTCGGTTAGATTGAGTTTCCTTGTAACCTATGACCATGCTTCCAAATTTGATGTCGATGTCGGTGATGGTGCTCACCTTCATCGATCTCTTGTTTGATGTGGCATCGATGAAGTTCCTTACAAAGTCATTTGATACTTTCTTATCCGGATGTGGCCTTATTGATGACAAGCCAGGAATTTCCCGGATGGCTTCCTTAGTGATTTTGTAGCGTTTGTCCAGCCATATGAATTCCCCATGTACTCTGCTCAGTACATATCTGACTATCTCATCCTCGAACTTCGGAATATCCAGAATATAAGTGAACCCTAGATCTTTGATGTGTTGATATGTCGGTTTGATCTTACTAGATTCTCCCATGAGTTCATTCATATACATCCCTTTGATCTCTGAAGTGCCTAAGTCCTCTATATGACAATGAATATAGGCCCTAACATCTTCCACATATACCACTCCCTCCGGAATGCGAGAAAATGCTCCAACTGAATCTTCCTTGGTAGCCACATGTGGATACCGTTTGAAAATTGGCCTGGGGCGGTCTTTAACCTCTACTATAGTTGGATTCAATGAAAATAGGAGCAGAAGATGATCCTAATTCCATGATTCAAGAAAAATACCTTTAGAACGCTTTTGGTGAAAACCTCCAACAAATCCTTCCAGATGCCGGTGTGATAGCTCAAGAATAAATTTGATCGCCTCTGAATAGATTCTGATTGCACTAAGTCACTCTGAATCACTCTAAATGCTGGGTGAATAAAAATGAATTTTAATCGACCTTTTATCCATCGATAAAACCCTAATCGTCCATTGACATAAATGACTGTTGGTGAAAGATATCAAATCTCACTCTGAACATATCAATGCTGGATAATCCTCTCCAATATCTGGAATATCTTCCAGAATCTCCTCCAAGGGCATATGCATCATCTTCCATGAAATTTTCCTATCCCTAAGGCATCTACCTTAGTTACCAGATGAGCTCACTGTCATTGCAGGAGCATCCTCTTCTGCCAGATAGGTAACCGGGACATTCCCATCTAATGATTTCTCTTCATTCTTTCTAACCCATCTCTGAGTATGATCATGCCAGATTTTATTAACCTTCTCTTTGCCTTTATCATTTGATCCTCCATTGCCAACTAGTGGATTTTTGCTTCTACAAAACTTAGCAATATGTCCAACTTCATTACATGCATAACATGTAACATTGTTCTTTTGAATTGCCATGCTAAAACTGGTGAAGTTGTTTGACCTGCATTGATTAGCCATATGTCCAAATTTTCCACAAGCATAGCATTTTACATTCATTTTGCAATCTTCTGTCTTATGACCAATTTTATTGCATTTAGAACATTTACCAGGAGTAGAATCAGGATTCTGATTTGATCTGTTTCTACATTACCTAGCCATGTGACCAAATCTATTGTAAACAAAACATCTACCATTGAATTTATAAGCATTGAATTGCCTTACTGGTACCTTATGGTTTTGATCTTCATTAGTAGTACCAGAACTCTGTCCTTGCTCAAATCCAAGTCCACTGGAATCTCCAATCTGCCTCTATCTCTTTAGTAACTCATCAAGTTGTGCTAAGTTGATCTTGATTTTTTCTTTGTACTCACTTGCAACAGTTAAATCATCTCTTAGTATTATCATTTGTCTGTCACATTCTTGCTTATTGTTCCTGGGATTGTGCCAAATCAGTCCTCAATATCTCATTTTCATGAGTCAACCTACCACATTATTCAAATTTGTTCTTCAAAGATAAAACAAGATTTTCTTCCTTTTTCTTTCTATCCTCAATCTCCTTAGACATCCTCATAGTCCTAGCTTGCATTTCATTCATCATAACCATGTTCTCCTGACTCAATTTCTAGCATTGTTCCTTAAGTGCATTTTTCTCTTCATCATCTTGATTTTGCAAAATTTCATTTCTCCTAGCTTGAACAGATTATAGTCTCTCTTGTAGGACAAGAATGAATTCTTTAGCAAAATTTAACTCATCTTGTAGCTTTAAATTCTTCAATCTTTTAGCATCATAATCTTCAAGTGCCATTTCAAGCTGCTTCTCCAAAGCCATATTCAATGATTCTGGTTTCAGGATCTTCCTTGAGTTGTTAAAATTCCTCTAAGGCACAAGGCTCTAATACCAATTGTTGGAAATGAATAACACTAAGAGGAGGGAGGGGGGGGGGGGGTGAATCAATGTTCTACCAAAATAGTAGATTTTCGCCTTAACAAAACATTTATACACCAATCGGTATACTAATATAAACAGAATTGAAAGAAGTAATGCAACCAATAAGCCAAACACATAAATGAGAAACATAACACACAAATTTATATGTGGAAAACCTCAAAGAGGAAAAACCACGGTGGGATTTGTGACCCACAATATCAATTCACTAGCCATATGAAGAGATATTACAATATATGATGGGCCTGCACTTGCAGGAAGGCTTACAACCTAGAGCATATTGTTCATCACAATAGGAGCATCACTGACTACATAACAATCCAAACAACAATACGGAGAAGTATGAATTGTTTAATATAGCATCTCCTATGCCAAAACATAGTTTCGGTTTAAGCTTTGTCTGTTCCAGTTAAAACCCTAAACCTCAGTACCAGAATAAGCCTTACAATGAATTCCTCACATACAGAGTCTCTCTGATATATTTCACATTACATTACATCCATATGTCCATTCCACGTGTCTATCCTTATTACAAAATGATCTAATCAATCTCCCCTATATACCCTATACAAATTTATGTGCCTTATGTCGGCTTACAAAGATATGTACAATATCATATTACATGTCGGCCATATAAATGAATAAGCATTAAAACAATTTGCTGATGTTGGATCCAAGATGTGTCAACCTCCAATACCGATGACCTTTTCTATACCATGTCAACCTGCATTGTCAGTGACCAAATAAATCTTCTATCATGTTGGTGCTAGTGTCGGTGTCGGTGTAGAGTTTGTGAAGTGCCTGTCGGTACACCATATGAAGCCGTAACCTAAAATCATGTTGCCATCAATGACAACATAATGAAACCTAACCAATAGAGTGTTAATTGCCAATAGGTTCCCCTAATTAGCAAGGCTTTAGATGAATGTAAGAGGATTAAATCTAAAAGAGAGGCAAAAAATAATTTATCGACAAATCCTTAATTCCATAAGTTAGCATAAAGAAATATGCGGGAAGGTGGGATGGACAAGGAAAGTGAGAAAGAGAGCAAAAAAATGTTAAGATGTAAAAAAGAAAAATATGTGAACACGAGACTGGTGGAGCTGATTACCCATGGAAGATAGAATCAAAAAAGCTTTTTGAAAGATGTGCAACAAAAGAGAAAGCAAGTGGTGGTGATGCTACCCCGGCGGGCGGAATTGCTAAGAGAACTAGGGCCAGTATCAGGAAAGCTATGGCTGCTGCGGCCAAGGACCCTCCCAACCTGAAAGACAACATCAAAGAGCTGCAAGAAATTAGCAGCACTCTGGCTAAAGCCCTGGATAAAATCTGATTCCTGGACGGCCTGCTGGCTTTTAGGGGCTTTTGTGGGTTTTTCCCGGTTTTTCGCTGGTTTTTCCTTTTGTTCTGTTTCTCATGGCTTTTTTGTTTTAATCTTGCTTGTATAGGGTTTCAGGGCCCCTTCAAAACCTGCTTTTTCATTAATAAAAAACAAAAGAGAAAGCAAATAGAAAATTGTATCATGGGGTGTCAATGGATTGAATACAAAAAGACTATATAAACGTGGTTACAATAAAAAGAGATCCTTGACAATCAATGCCACTACTGAATGTTTCACCATTGAAGATATCAAATAGCACATAAAAAGGATGGAAAGGGGAAAGGAATAGGTAATAGATAGGATGAAAGAAGAGTACTTAAAATGGGGCATTGAGGTCCTGTTGACAGGTGTTTTGACACACTTACCAACAGTCAGGTAGAATATGAAATGTATACCACCTCTCCCGAAAAGCAATAAATCTTGAAAGACTAATTACTCCAAGGTCTCTATAGTTGGGTCACGATGGTGTTGGGTCACTCAGTGGTTGATGAGATTGTTGCTGGGAAAATGGTGTTGTACACCTTGCATAATAATGTTTTATTATTATATTATTTTATTATTGTGTGAGGTGGACATGGAATTATATTGTAATATCATATTGTATTGTTGCGCCTAGAAGCACCTAGATGGATGTGCAACATGTAGAGATTCCCTTGGAATATTCTTGTAACCACTTGATGAGTTGTATTGACACATTGGTATTATTACATTATATTTATTTAGTATTGGGGAATGTAATTATGATGAAGTACCCAATATTAAATGTGGGTCAAGGGTAGGTAGGAAAAATATTATATTTTATTGCCACATGGTTTTGATGTAATACCACTTGGTAATTTTATGGTTGGTTGTCTCTATAAAAGCACCACAAGGGTAGTTGTTTGAGTTAGCCAGGTTAGCATTTATGAAGGAGGAAGCATGGCATGGGATGTGTGGATTCATGCTTGGTCACATGGAGTGCTTGGTTATGGCTGGGTTTTCGAAGACTTTCCATAGTTGTATTATAATGGACGCATTGTTGATAATACATGGTGGGTGTTGCTTTTGGAAGTTGGGTTTTTCCCAGGATGTATCTTCTGTCACATTTTCATGGGTATGTTATCTATTCTTTGCATATGGCTTCTATGTGTTGATTTGATTAAAATCTAAATTGGGTTAAGTGGAAATTGTCATAAAGATGATTGCAAGTTTCCTTACAAGTGGTATTAGAGCTATTGGTTTAATGGTCGTTATAACCCTAGGTTGAATCTATGAATGCATGAAAGAATGAAAATACAAGGCAAGATATATGGTTTTGCAGGTTGTTATTGCAGATCTATGTTATTTGGTTTTGTTGTTATGATGGGTTGTTTGCAGATTTGGGGTTGGAAGAATTATTGTCAATCTAGGGCATCATTGAAAAATGCTTTGAATGAGGGTTTTGTGGGTGATCTTTCATAAATGGCCTTGTGGAACAAAACGGACCTCATGGATGGATTCAGGTTGGTCAGGAGACAAAAAATAATATATTATTTGCCCCATTTTGGTCCTGTTGAAAAATGTAAATTTTTTGTGATTGAAATTTGCGACAGCTGTCAAATTCGACACAGTCTACAAAACATAAAAATATCCCGTCGGATTAAAAATAAATAAATAAATTTGTACTTGCAAATTGAAAAATCAAATAAAGAATATTTATGTTTTTTGGGGGCGAAAAGTTTGAATTTAAAAAAGATTATTGTGATTTGATGGAGGGCAGGCCACCATCTCCCACCCCCATCACCACACAATCTGTGGTTGTACCCACAGACTGCGGGTACCCCGTAATACTGCAAAAGTACTCCACAGGTTGTGGGTACTCCACAACCGATGAGACCCCAGCTGGTGGGATTCCCACCGACCCCCGATCAGGTGGGGCCCTGTGTACCAGCCTGTGGTGGTATTACCCCACATTAAAAACAAAATTAAAATTAAATCGCTAGTTAAAAATTTTGGAGTCGGTGAAAATGAAATTATATCTGCCATGATATATGTTTTTGGGTTTGGTTATTTGCCCAATGTCGACTAAACCAAAATGAATATTGATTTCGGGTTCGGTGCCAAAGGAAATTGAATTTTTTTTTTTTTAAAACGGCTAAGGCTTTTGAAAAGGAATTTTTTTAATCCACAAATTTTTGTCATATAAGGAAATGGGCTTGTAGCATGCTCAAATACACCATTGCTAAATAGGAAATAAGGACGATCACGAATCCTTAACTATCTAAGCAATTCAAACATAAAAGCAATGGAATAACATAATCAAGCAAAATAGGAATTATAAATGAAATCAATTAAAAACTCCCTATTTCGTGACTGCGTATAACTTCCATTGCCCTTCTTCTCTCTGTGGTATGATGGCTCTCAGATATTACACTGGCAACCTGCAATTGACACAAAGATTCAAAGTTCATGATCTAGAGAAATTGTGAGGATTGAATGCTCAATTTATAGATTTTTGGATAAGATTGATTGAAAGGTGGAACGAAATGATCAAGCGGTGGAACTCAGGTGAGCTCACATGTTGATTGATAGTTGAACTGCTGACTTGGAGGTGAAACAAAATAGATTGAATAGATTAATTGAGTTAATTGATTGAGAAAAAGCTAACTGAAAGAAGAAAAAGAATGATTGGATGAAATAAAGAAGATGACAAAGAGAACTAGAAGATGGAAATAGAGACTGAATAGATAAATGATTAAATTAATTTTTTTAGCATGTGCTTGCACTTTGACTTAGATTTTCAATTTAATCCTTGCATGATATTTATTCAAATAATTGAATTCATTTAATTCAATTTAGTATTTGAATATATTTAGAACTTGACTTTGATTTTCAATTTGGTTTTTGAAATCATGCACATGTGACTAGAAGAATTAATTAGTTAATTAAATAATTTAAAGAAACTATTTAATTATGTAGAAATGGACTTTAATTAAATAATAAATATTATTTAATTTAAAGGATTAAATCATACTTAATTAAATAATAAATATTTAATTAATATTTAAAAAAGGGTTAAATAATTAGTTTTTGATTAAGGAAAGTCGGGTTTTAAGGGACTCGAAACCCGCTTACAAAACGAAGGATAAGCATGAAAGAAACTAGAGAAGACAAGACCTAGACAGAAAAGCTGCAAAAAAACTAGCAGAAAAACCAACAGCTAGGAAAAAAGGACAGCACAGAGCCAACAAGAAACTAGCAGCCAAAAACCAACATTACATATCAAATAAAAAATTTAATGGACTCTTCTGCATTCTTAACCAACAACATCATGGCCTTAGCGGCTTCTCTTAGATCTTTGTTTTCCTATTTCAGCTGAGTGTCTTGTCTCCAAATCACTGGTCGTCTGCCTGGTCCTTCGCCTAGAGATTTGTGGAGTAAAGCTGGAGGTTGGAAAATCATCAATGATTACCATATCCTTATTCTGATTTTTCCTCTCCAAGTGATCCACCAAGGCATTCATATTTTGAGACGAGGTCCTCAAGACCTCAAGACCGTGATTCATAAAATTCTTCAATGCCTTCTTAGTTTTAGCAACCCGATTGATGATAATTTCGTTATCAGCCTCGGTCTTATCTTTGACAATTCTAATCACATCTTCCAGATGTTTCAAGTCATCTTTTATAATATCTTTCTCTGACCAGTCCTGCATTTCAATTTCATCCTCTGCTTCGCTGGTTTCCACCTCCGCACTCTTTTCCCCTAAATTAGTATCCTTGATCAGATTGTGAATCTTATACTCCAGGTCTCTATTTACTCTGTATGCTGGTAATATTTTCAATAACCCACTTTTGAAAATTGAAAGACTCCAGCGTGCAATTTCGAGTGACATTCAAAATGGTGTTCGTCGTGTCCCTTCCCTGCTCAGAGCTCACAAAATTAGGGTTAGCTTCCTCCATGGAATTCTGGGCAACATTCCTGCTATCCGAAACCATAGGCTTAGAATCAAGGTTTTCAGTATAAGCATCTCTTTTCCCTTCCTCCTCTTCTCCAGCATCCTCTTTCTTCTCACTTTCCAGATCAATATCTGCCTCCTTCCCCTGTTCCTCCTCCATACCATCAACCACATCCATGTCCACTTTGTCAATGTCAGTCCTTCCTTTTTTATGGATAGGAACATTAGACAAATCATCTTCAGACTCAGAGTCATTATGACTCTCTAAAATATGAGCATTTGTCACCAGATTATCATCCTTGCTAACCCTATCTTTTTTCTTCAAGTGTTCGTAAATGAGCAAAATAAGCCCCTGATGGGCTATGGGGTAAGATTTGGGCTTTTTGGCATGGTCAGCCAAGCTCTCATTCAAGGATGATGCTAAATAAAAGGGTAGAGAAATCTTAA
The DNA here is from genome assembly GCF_030272615.1 of Cryptomeria japonica. Classification (NCBI taxonomy): domain Eukaryota; kingdom Viridiplantae; phylum Streptophyta; class Pinopsida; order Cupressales; family Cupressaceae; genus Cryptomeria; species Cryptomeria japonica. The sequence continues at coordinate 462,500,296 of NC_081407.1, read as the reverse complement.
CCCCATGGCAGAAATGATTAAGTATAGAAAAATGATAGTTGCAAACTTTAGTAAATCTACCATCAAAAATCAGGAATTCCATCAAAACCCTTAGCATCTTCTACCAAAAAGACTTTACCTGATGAGGGAGGTAGTAAGAAATGTTATCTTTCTTGGCAAGCCGAGCCTTCTCATCATCAGTTTTTCGGGAAATTTTTAATTGCTTCAGCGACAAACTTTTGGTCTCTGTAGAACTTTGTGCCCTCCTTCTACAATCCCGTGACCTCCGCAACCAAATCCTCATCAATCTTCCAGGTCTCCCCAAACAACGTAACTTTGTTGTTGTTCCAACCCTTAGCAAAGCCTTGAGACACCGATTTTTTGCTTCCATGCAGCTTTTCCATATAGTATGTGAATCCATGTCTATGGAGCCTCCTCCACACTTTCCATTCACTTTTCCATTTCTCACAATCAGACGACTCATTGCGGTTTAAGTTACCTCCCATGTTTAACAGCAGGTTGAAGTCTTCAATAGTATATCTCACAAATTGCAGACCAAGACTTAAACACAGGCTCTTGAGAAAAATACTGGATTCACAAAATAGAGTACCTTCCGTGGTTTTAAAAAATTAAATAATAATGGTCGTAGAGATCCAACACTTATTATTATAAGTCCCATCACACCAATGATCATAAAAATGATGCCTAAAAACAATCATTAACTGACATTTTGCATACCCCCAATCTCTATCTTTGATTTTCGGACCCCAAGAGGTAATCGTGATTTTAACTTGAACCATTAATACGATTAAAAGATAATTGCTCTCAAACATCCCTTTTACATCGGGCTTCTCCAATATATTTAGAATCCACCTCTAACTAGACCCCTTCATTAGCTAAAAGGTCTGCAACCTTATTGCCTTCCCTTAGAGTATGGGTTATGAGAATACTATCATAGTCATTTAATAACTTTTTAGCACTTTGAATAGTATTAGTTATATTCCAAGATGAAGAACTAGTACCTTAAGAGTCTGAATGATATTTAGGGAGTCGCCTTCCAACCATATTTTTTTTAATTTGAAACCCTGAGCAAGTTGGAGGCATTTCAACATAGCCTGAGCTTCAGCAACGTGATTATTTTGAACTCCTAAGGGACAAGCAATAGCAACAATGCAGACACCTTGAGAATTTCTGATGACACCTCCCCCTCCGGCCTTCCCAAGGTTGCCTTTAGCAGCCCCATCAAAATTCACCTTGACCCAATCATAATCGGGAAATCTCCAGACAACATTTTCTCTCCTAGTCTTATTGTCAGATTTGTAAACTTTGTGAATCAGATTCCATTCAGTAAGGATGCCTTTCTCAATATCATTCATGTCAGCAAAAAACCATTACTTGTTGTTTCTCTAAGGAATATTTATGTTTTCTTTTATAGCCCTGCAAATTTTTTCAAAGACCACCTGAGATGTGCACTTAGCTTCCCTAAAGATTTTGTTATTTCTCTCTTTCTAGATATACCAACAAGTCATGGGAAGGATCAAGGACCATAAATTCTTGATAAGAGGAAATTTGGTGGGAAAGGTCCATTGCCAAATAGTTTCCTTGAGACTGTTGTGCATAACCCAATCAACTTCCCATTTCACCCAAAACTTACTCCTGATTTCCCAAGTGAAGGAGCAATGGATGAACAAATGATCTACTGATTATTCCTCTTTGTGACAAAGCTCACACCTATTAGGAAACATAAAACCTCTTCGGGCCAAGTTATCAATAGTTAGAATTCTATTAAGAATAGCAAGCCAAAAAAACATGTTAACTTTAGGAATAAGAATTCTATTCCACACTTTACCCCATATTGGGATGCTGATCTGGGTAAATGTGTTTTTATAGGCTGAGGCAACAGTGAAGTTACCCTTAGGATTACTCTTCCAGAGGAACACATCATCAAAATTTTTATTAATAGAAAATGACAACAGATCTTGCTGAAGCAGCGAAAACCCAGCATAAATAGCATCAAGCCTTACCCATCTATTCTCCTTCAAGTAGTTACAAACCATGGACCCAAACCTTCTTTTACATTCATCAATGAATTGACTGTAGTCTTGATTAAAGAGAGGTTCATCTTTAATCCAAGGATCCTCCCAGAACCTAATTTTGTCACCTTTGCCAAGGACCCATCTAGCTCCAGCTTTGGCAAGTTTTGTGGATTTGATAATACTATTCCATATGAAAGACCCAACACGGATGTCATCAGAGTAGAGGAGAGACTGGAGAGGTTGATCATGAATATATTTATCAAACCAAACCCGGTTCCAATCTTTCTTAATGCCATAAGCCCTCCATATCTGTTTAGCAAGCAGAGCTTTATTAAAAGTTTTAGAGCTTTAATACCTAGACCTCCCTTGCTCTTTGGCTTACACACTTTGTCCCAGGCAACCAAGGCAATCCTTTTTTTTTCTTCTACCCCTGACCAAAGAAATATTTTCTGAATCCTCTCTAAAGCTTCAACAAATTTAGCCGGAATACCAAATAGACTGAGAGCATAGACAGGGAGATTCTGAAGAGTAGCTTGAAGGAGCTACAATTTTCTTGCTTGAGATAACATGGATCCTTTCCAGCCAGCCATTTTTTTGTTGAGTTTATCAATTAACAAATTCCAGAATGAGTTTGGGGGAACTAATCCCAAAGGGAGAACCAAATAAATGGAGGGGAGCATTTCTGCCTTGCACCCAATGATATTAGCAATTCTATGTTGTCTTATGATAGGAGTATTCATGAAATAGATAGCAGACTTGTCCCAATTAACTTGCTGGCCTGTTGCCAATGAATATGAGCTAAGAGCACCTTTAAAGGCAGCAACCTCCCCAACAGAGGAATATCCCATTAAAATTGTATCATCAACAAACTGTTGGTGAGTACAAGACACATTAGCAGAGGAAGGTTGAAGACCTTTGATATTTTTATTCACTTTCATTTTTTGGATGAGTTTTCTCATGCTCTCCGCCAAGATGGTAAATAGGATAGGAGATATGGGATCTCCTTGTCTGACTCCCCTAGAAGATTTAAATAATCTAGATGGAGACCCATTGATGAGAATTGAAAACATTGAGGTGGAGATCAGCTCTCTGGTAATTTTGATTATCTTCTCATCAAATCCAAAGGCCTCCATAATTCTGAAAAGAGCTTTCCATTCCACTCTGTCATATGCTTTAGCCAGATCCAACTTTATCAGAAAGCCTTCTTTATTGGCAGCATTAAGAGAATGAATATTCTCATGCACAAGGATGATAGAATCCAAAATCTGCCTACCAGGGACAAATACTTTTTGCTCCTCTGAGATGATAAAGGGGAGGATAGCCAAAAGTCTAGAATTCATAACTTTAGAAATGATCTTATAAAAGGAGTTACATAGACTTATTGGCCTGAATTTTCCCATGGAATCCGCCCCAGCCACCTTAGGGATTAAGGCAATAAAAGTAGAGCTGATTTCCTTAAGGATTCTTCTTGAACCAAAAAAATCTTTAACAACATTGACCGTGTCTTTTCCCACAATAAGCCAAAATAACTGAAAAAAGGACATGGGGAAGCCATTAGGTCCCAGAGCCTTATCCCCATGAAAGGACAAGACCACTTTTTAAATTTCCTCAGCAAAAGGGATAGCATAAAGGGCCTTATTATGGTGAGGTTCAATCATCTTGGGGATGTTGTCAACCAAATCCTGTTGCTTAGCAAAATCAATCTCCTTACTACCTGTGAGGAGCTGAGAGAAGAATTTAACAACTTCATCCCTAATGTCATCATCCTTAAGAATAATTTTATCCTCAACAATTAATCTAGATATTCTATTCGCAACTTTATGTTTCATAGAAGTCATGTGAAAAAATTTAGTATTTCTATCCCCAGCTTCCAGCCAAATAGCCCTGGATCTTTGTCTCCAATAGATTTCCTCCCTAGATATAATGTTGTGAAGTTTGACTAAACTATCATCTTCCTTAGCCTTGGGATACTTTTCATATCCATCTTTCTATATAGAGTTTTGGATCTGTTCTAATTCCTCCTTGAGCTTTTTTTTTAATTCAAAAATATCACCAAAAACCTTCTTATTCCAAATCTTAATATTATCTTTGATGTTTCTAATCTTTTTAGTAACTTTGTACATGGCTGTTCCATCCACATCAATATTCCACCAATTGGCAATGGATTTTTCAAGAGGGGTGAGAAATCCACATTTTCTCAAACTGGAAAGGGAAACACTGTTTACTCTTAATAGACTCAACAACAAAAGAAATGGGATAATGATCCGAGCCTATTCTATTGACAACTGACATGGAACATCTATGAGAAAGGATCCAGTCATGAGTAATAAGGGATCTGTCAAGCCTTACCTGAATGAGGTCTTCTCTGTCCCTTCGATCTTCTCCATCCCTTCGATTAGACCAGGTGTAAGAAGCTTCAGTGAGACCAGTATCAATAAGAGCATTGACATTGACGAAGTCCATCAAATCAGTTCTGGTATCCAGTTGGGCTTGAGTTCCTCCAAATTTTTCAATTCCTTGCAGAGGAGTATTGAAATCTCCCATCAACAGCCAGCTGTCCTGAGAGAAAGAGCATCTTTTCTACTGGATTTTATCCCAAAATTTACTCCTAGTAGCTTTGGAATTAGGGGAATAGATATTTGTAACCACCCACTCCTTTCCTTCAGTGATGCTTTTAACTTTCATAGATATAATATTACCATCTTCATCAATCATATCTCCTAAAATAGTTTTCTTGTTCCAAAAAATAGCCACCCCACTTGAGGCCCCATTCGAGCTATTACCACAAACTCCTCCATTTTTAAAGAACTTTAAATTCTCAACTTTCTCCTTACTCATTTTGGTTTCCTGCACAAGGATAATATCCGGCTTATGATCTCTAATGAGATTCTGTAATATATCTTGTTTATTGAGACCATTTAGGCCTCGAATGTTCCAGGAGATTACCTTCATTTGGAAACCTGGGAGCAGGATTCCTGTATAGTTCGCTGCCTTCCATCAGCTATGTTTTGCTTACTCTCCTAGTCCCTATGCCATTTAATGGTTTTACGACCCTGCGGTGATTTGGAAAGACCAATATCTGCCTTAGATCTGGTCCTAGTTTTCACCCCATTAGGGCATCCTACCTTCTTATTTTTCTTTTTTCCAATCCATGTTATTTCTTCCTCATGTTCATCTCTAAGACCAGCTTGCATGTTATTCCACAGTTCTCCTCTTTTCTAGGAAGAAGAGGGCGTGTCAACTCCAACATTCTGAAATAAAGAGTTTAGGTTAACCTTAGGCGATCCGAACTTGTTCTTCCTTCCAGAATTAACTTCAGGTCCTACAGAATCATTTGGGCAATCTTATCACTTTTCATTACTGAGACTTGAAGGGCCTCATGTTGGGATTCGATTATATCATCAATCTCACCTTCTTCAAGAATCTCTTCAATGATTACATTCTCTTCCTCCTAAGTTTGTAAGACTTCAAAAATATTGACTATTTTGATCTCAAATCCACTAATTTCATCCTTTTTATCTTCCTTCAAAAGGGAACCCTTAAGAGGGATAGCATTTCTATCATCGTCTAATAAATCTTTTAGGTTACTAGAAATTCCGCTTCCTCCTTCCACTCTACTATCTTCCTTAATATTATTCTTTTCTTTCCATTCCTGTTTATGAGGATTATTAACCTTCATAGGTTTTTTCGGGTTACTAGGGCAAGCCTTAGCCCAGTGTCCAGCTTTCTTACAAGAGAAGCACACAAAGGGGATGGACTCAAACTCTATTGTCTATTCCCATAACCCAAGTTTGGAATTTATATCAATAGAACTAGGAAGATCTTCTGTGAAATATTGACACAAATTCTAGCATAAACCAGTCTCTTTCGAGTTGCAGTCATTGGATCTATCGCAACAAGCTCCCCAAAGGAATTCACTATACCTGAAAAAACATCCTCAACCCAAAATTCAAGCGGCAAGCCAGGTAACCTTACCTAGACCAGTAGATTCAAAGAAGGAATCATTGAGTTCCATGTTTGGAGACCATTTTCTTAGGGATAGGGAAGATTTACCAAACATCCATGGTCCACCGCTTAATGTTGCTTCCAGATCTTCCCCACAAGAAAAGGAAAAAAAACAAAAAAACCCCTTGATAGGGCTGAAACATCAACATCACCTTTCAGCCTCCATTTTCTCTTAACAAAGGATCTAACATCCTCAATATTGGGTTGTGGTCCAACAAACTTTGCCACTAGAGAGAGCCATTAAAGAAATGCTATGATCAATAACCAAATCTAGAACAACAATAGCTAATTTACCCGTTTTTCTATCAGAGATGTCTTCCACAGAGGGGAAGGATGATTTTCCAGTAGGTTTGTTTGCAAAAAGACCGCTCCATGGTTTTAGAGCCTTCACCTCTGTAGTCTTTTCCAAGTCAGCTTTCATGCCCTCGGGACCCGATTTTGGAGAATCTTTCTTCTTTTTACGGTCAGGAGGAGGTTCTTGATGTCGTGGGTCCCCATCTGGTCTCCCATCCTCATCATCCAACGCTTGTCCTTGAGTTGCAGAGGCAACAAAACCAGAGGAACCAACATCGTTGTTCCCTCCATTTCCAGAATTCAAATTTCCTTCTGCTTGCATTGTTCCCTCCATTTCCCATCTCAAGGGTTAAATAATTAGTTGATTAGAGAGATAGAAATTGAATAATTAGTAATTTATTTAAATAATAAAGATTATTTAAATTGGGGAATTAATTAAATAATAAATATTTAATTAACATTAGAAAATGGTGAAAATGATTAAATGATGAAACAATAAGAAATAGAATGATTAGTAAAATGATGAGGAAATATGAAATAGAAGAATATGACTAATTAACTTAATTAAATAACTAAAGAATTGTTTAATCAATTAGACGAATAATTAGTACATGATCAATGAGACATTTTTAGGTGTCTACATTTGCCCCTCTTTGAGACAAAGTCGGAACGACATTGTTTCAAAGAAAATGAAAAAATTAATGCCCCGGTGATACTTAGGGTGATGCCCTGGTGATACTTAGGGTGATGCCCTGGTGATACTTAGAGTGTAATGCCCCCTCGAGAGATTGTTTGTGCATCAAAGACATGAATGATCTCTCGAAAAAACAAGAATGTGAGATGAAAGAATAGTTAGTTGATTAGAGATAGAAATAGGTGATATGAAGATGATATTGAGATAGAATATGACAGAATGAACCTTAGAATGAAATAGAATAATGTTAGATGATAGAAAATGATTTAGAAAGAGATGATGGGAGAAGAATTAGCAAACTAGCAATAAGCAAATGAGATGAGACTGAGAATGATTAAATCACGAACTTGTGTCATTATTTATTGCGCAATATATATTCATCACTGAACCTTATTATGTAACAATGAAGCTTAGCACATCAGGGTATAAGGAACCAAGATGTAAAGATATCTCATTGAAGAAACAAACACATAGCAGACAAGCAACAAACAAAGAAAAAGATAATGCCCATCATGGCTCCTCTAGTCACTTGTGGACATCCTTGAGTAGCATAGGAACATAATCTGTCACCAAATGATAAAAGATAAAGACTGACCCGGACAAAATTCAACAACTATACTGACCTTGTGCTTTCATTCTCAGTTGCTTGATGTGATGGTTGATAATGTCTGATCTTACAAAGTTGCGGACCCCGTTTAAGACTAATCTGTCTGATTTCGAGTGTATCCTCTTATGTTTAAGACAAGATAATGATCACTTTGATATGGATATGATACGATTGATAAGACATTTTGATCAGTTGATTGCAGATGTTTGATTGGATAGTTGTATCCTTTGTTAACTTCGTGCGAAGAGTTTGTTGGATATCTGCTAGGGTATTTTTTTCTCGCAAGGCATTTTATTGCAAGTTTTTTGAATGTTTTTTTATTTTTAGTTCTTTTCCAAGAGCTTTTTTTGATGTGTTTGGATTATGTGGATAGATATTTGGATGTTTTTGATTGATTTTTTCAGGACATTATATGGATGTTTTTGGTATTTTTTTAGGATCGTATTTGAATATTTATGGTATTTTTGAGTTTTTCACTGTTTTTGGATTTTTTCGAAGGACATTATATGGATGTTTTTGGTATTTTTTTAGGATTGTATTTGAATGTTTTTTGATTTTTAAGTTTTTCACTATTTTTGGATTTTAAGTTTTTCACTGTTTATAGATTTTTTCGAAGGACGTTATATGATTTTTAGGATTTTTTCAGGACTTTATATGATTTTTAGGATTTTTTCAGGACTTTTTATGATTTTTAGGATTTTTTCAATTATGCCCCTAGTGTGCCGACCTGTATGACATGATGATCTGCAGAATGCATGTGGAGACAATGAATTTTTGAGATTACCTATGTTAATGCAATATGCATGATGAAGATGCATTTCCTATCCGAACAAGGTTGATTGTGTTTGTTGTAGCATTTTTAATACATCAATTGAAATGGAGGTACAAAACATTTCATAGATAAGCGGTCAATCGATCCCTAAGGTCCTTTGGAACAACCAAATTAACACACTTAGTGACTAGGATTTACAAATGGAGACGCAGAAAAATTCCCCACTGGTTCTTGAAACTTTGATCTTCTTTTTCCCATGTGTGTGCAGATGAGTTAATTCCTGCTCTCATGTTCACTATAGATCCTTAGCATCCTATATGACTAGCTACATGGATTATCCTAACTTCAAAAGCATCCCGAATAGAGCCTCATTGCCAGCAAGATTTTAGAGCTCCGACGAGGTTATAGACTGTAATTTCTCAAATATTGCTCCATTGCCAGTAGGCGTTCATAGCCCTGATGGAGTTACTCGCATGTTCCCATAGTCAAGCTTTTTGCCACACTTTGTATGCGTGATATTTCAGTTATATATCATTGCTCTTTTGCCTTGATATGAATATTTAGCATAGCTCTTTTTCTTTTATTATTTTCTTGCCTTGACTTGTAAGTAATGAAACCTACTTGGGTGTGACAACCACAACAACGCTGAAGTAGAATTTTAGATTTTTCACTAGTCATATGATCAACTAGGTGTCTAGAATGAATTAGAGATTTTGTTATTATTTTTGAGATATAGCAATTGATAGATTTTGGGCTAACAAGTCTCAAATAGTGAAATCACTACCCAACCATAAGTAACGCGTCGTTGCATGGTAATGTTGAAAATGAATGACCTTAGGACCTCAAATACTTCATTTCTGAATATCTAAGAAAGCAGACGGCCCTATTTCTCTTGAATGCAAATGAATGATAAACTTGAACAATTGCCTTGTTTTATTGGTGTTGCTATATAAAAATGCGGAAACTTTTGAGAATGCGATGCATTTCTAAAAAAAAGAAACTATATGTAATGCAGTGCTTTGAATAATATGATATGCAATGTGGAAAGTAAAACCTAAACTACACAGCCCTTAGGTATAATGTCGTTTAAGGTGCATGTTGTTCATAGGATTAAGGAGTTTTGTGTAGGTAGTTCATTGGCCTTTGTTTGAAGAGTCGGATAAATATGTCTTTTTCAATAGTATATAAAGACTCAACTAAGTGTACACGTTTAGCATCTCCAATGTTGATTTCCTTAGTTTTTGGATTTTATGGATCATAAAAGGGAAATCCAACTCTAGAACCCATGAGTTCAGCTATAGCCTTATCATTTTCGGAGAAATCCAATTGTGGTAGGTTCTCTTGCCCCCATTCTATCAAGTGTGCGTGTATGAGGAAAATAGATCCTAGTTCTGAAGTTGTGACATGAGCAGGTGTTATGCCTATTTTTATTGATGCACTTGAAGAGGATGATGAAGCCAACCAGGTGTTGGTCTCATTAGCTGGTGTTATGCTTGTGCATGAAGAAGTTGATGAAACAATTTGGGTGTTGATTTCATTAGCTGGTGCCATGCTTGTTTTTGTCACCACTTTGGCATGTGATGATAGCTCACATACAATTGCTGACAAGTTGCTCTGTGTAGTATGATCTAGATTGGTGATTTAATTGATAAGAGGTTCATGAACAACTTGTGTAGAGGGATTGGGATCACTAGGAGAAATGGTGAGTTTGTTTGAGAGGGAATCTTGTGAGGAACATGGAGGATTATGACATGGAGATTAAGGGATGGAGGGACCTTGATCAAGATTTGGAGAAATAATGGGATCTTGTTTAGGACATGAAGGTAAAGGTATGATTTGATCTTGGTTTGTAAAGGGATTAGTATGAAGGATAGAAGGGATGTCTTGATCTTGCTTAGGAGGTGGATGTTGGATGGGACTTGAAAGGACACTTTCTTCTTGAAATTAAAGGGTGTCATTATGAATGGAATAGAAAAGAGCGAGGGGATCATCATAAGATTTTTGGTCGGTAGGATCTTGATCAAAAATTGGGTAGGATGGAAGTGGTTGTTCTTGATCTTTATTTGTTTCAAGGTTCATTTCTTCTGATTTTGGATCATCCTGTTGACACAGGGAAGGAGTTTGAAAATGCATGGGAGATTCTTGGAATGTTTCAACGTTTTGGCTTGATGAAGAAGGATTTTGAACGAGACTCTCTGAATCATTACTTGAATTAGATTGGTTTTGTACGATGGATAGCCCTTGGGAGGTTGTATTATTAGATAGAGATGGCATGGATTGGTTTTGTGTGACTTCAGGGGATGATGAAATGGTGGATAGATATGGTTGATTTGGGATTTGGTTGAAAGGGATTTGATTTTGGTTGACATGAGTATGATTTTCAGTGAAAGATGTTTGATTTTGGTTGAATGAATTTTAATTTGGACTTTGGTTGAAAGGGGTTTGATTTTGGTTGAAAGAGGTTTGAATGTTGGGTTTGTGTGAATTTTGATTTGGACTTTGGTTGAATGGGGTTTGATTTTTCTTGAAAGGGGTACTTTGAATGTTGGGTTGATGTGAATTTTAATTTGGACTTTGGTTGAATAAGGTTTGATTTTGGTTGAAAAGAGTTTGATTGTTGGGTTGATATGAATTTTGTTTTGGACTTTGGTTGAATGAGGTTTGACTTTGGTTGAAAGGGGTTTGATTGTTGGGTTGATATGAATTTTGTTTTGGACTTTGGTTGAATGAGGTTTGACTTCGGTTGAAAGGGGTTTGATTGTTGGGTTGATATGAATTTTGTTTTGGACTTTGGTTGAATGGGGTTTGATTTTGGTTGCAAGGGGTTTGATTGTTGGGTTGATATGATTGGTATGATTGATATAGTGGGTTTAAAGAAAAATAAGGTTTACATGATTCTAATGTTGGTTGAGATGAGGTAGGAACGATTTTGTTGAAGAATGAAGGTTGGCATGTTTGAATGGTCTCACAAGAAGAAGAAGGTTGGTCTGAATATTGATCCCCTTGTGGCCATCACTTCTGTCATCATTTTTTCTAACCAAACCCTATGGTTGTCGGGACTAGTCATGTTAATCACTTGTTGTTGCAAACTATTGATCTATTGAGCTAAGGTTTCTATGGATGGCAATGGGATAGGAATGGAAGGGATGAATCCTCCACCTTCTCTGCGAAATGTATAATGCCAATCCATGATGTTTTCCTAATTGGTTTGGATCTAGGATCACAACATGTAAGATGTTTTCTCAATTTCTCTGAATGTGACAATGTTTGATTTGTTGAGCTTGACAAATTTGTTTGAGTTGAGGTTAAGTTTGATTGATCCTCTGATTGTGATTTGGACGTTTGGGGTATGACTTCTTAGGATGATTATGCAAATGAAAATGAACTAAGACAGACGTATATGAGGTCTAGACAAGGATGTATATCAGGATGATAATGACGACGTAAATAAGGACTATGCAAGGAATTAGGACGTAAATGAGGACTATGCAAGGACTTAGGAAAATAATGAGGATGTAAATGAGGACTATGCAAGGACTATGAACGATAATAAGAACGTAAATGAGGAATATGCAAGGACTATGGATGATAATAAGGACATAACTGAGGACTATGCAACGACTATGGACGATAATAAGGACGCAAATGAGGAATATGCAAGGACTTGGGATGATAATGAGGACATAAATGAGGACTATGCAAGGACTTAGGACAATAGTAAGGACATAAATGAGGACCGTGAAAGGACTTCTTATGGTCACAAGTGTATAAACCTTTGAGTTTTGACGTTTCAAAAATGGACCCCTTTTTTTCAGTGATTTTGTGTGTAGGAAAAGTTTCGTGGTTTTTTTTTCAAGTCCGAGAACAATTGTTTGGAGGTAAATATAGTTGACTGAACCGGTTTTTCAAACAATCTCAGAGAATTCAAAGATATGCAAGATAGGGCTTGAAATAGCCCAAATGACTGACTCAATACTGGTTTGATACATAAAAAGACACAGAATACAATCTTAGGCTGGAAAGTGGACACCATTCAATGAGGCCCCCACAACAAAATACTGAAACAAGATAGATAGATAGAGTCTGGTAGCACTGGCTCCACTCCACGACACACACTTCTCGGGCATGCCAGTCTCTCTTACCCCGAAGATCTGAAGATCTTATCACCAAGGAATTTTTGTCTCATAATGTAAGGTACATGAGGGGTATCTATGGGGTATGATCCGCACTCTCAGAATCACTGAATGTAGGATTTTGGGCTACTAATTTGGTTCTTATTGTAAGGTTTTGAGGGGTCCCGATTCAACAACAGATTCTCTGAGCAAGCCACTTAAGACTTTAGTTGAGCTTATCAGTGTAGGGAAGGCCCCCACATACATCGAATTCACTCAACACTCTAGCCGCATGACCAGTATATTTATATAGCATCTCAAAAAACCCGCTTGAGAGTATGCTGGGAGAGATGATATCCCCAACACATCCCAATTTGAAGTACCTCTGTGGGGTGATGAAATCCCCAGTCAAAGATACCCCTCACTAGGTGGAATAAAATAAAATTGGATGTCGGTTTCACCTCCTTACTTTCTCCCAAGACCCCGAAGGCGGATGGAAATTTAGTTAATGCAACAGTAGGTCCACCCCAAACATGATAAAAATTCTCTACGTTAAGAAAACCAAATGTGATTTAATCTAATGCAGCCTGATTCACATTCATTTTATAGCCCAAATTGAGGTGTTGAATATTCATGTGCATGTCCATTTTAAACACCAAATTGAAATGTGAAGGCATGCATGTCAATTTTAAACACCAAATTGAAATGTGAAGGCATGCATGTCAATTTTAACCATTGTTGATTTTAAGCCCAAATCGAAGTGTTATACATGCATGCCAATTTTAACCAATGTTAATTTTAAGCACCAAAAGATGAAGTGTGAGATTGTGCATGCATGTCCATTTTAACCATTGTTGATTTTAAGCACCAAAAGATGAAGTGTGATATTACGAGTGCAATTGATCTAATACTAATCTGACCCTTTCTATAAATTCGCCACAGGTTGCAACAGATGATTAGCAGTAAAATCAAATCAACAGAAAACAGAGAATCAAAAATTGACAAAAACGAATGCATGACAATACCTGCGCAATTGCGTGACACTGACAAAGCCAATGCATGAACATAACATAGTGAATGCATAATCCTGACAGCTCGAATGCGTGACAATAACAGATCAGTTATGTAATCCAAACAGGATGATTGCGTGATAGACAAGCAAAAAACACAAAAAAAATAAAAAATTAAGCTAAACCCGATCGGAAACCTGCAAAACCAATTGTGAGGCCCTAGCTAAATCTCTCATCATCCATTCAATATTAATTAGATCATATTTAACTTGATATGAGAGAGCTAAGTTGTTATATCTATCAAAGGTTGGTTGATCTTCCCAATCTTGTATCTTCTTTTATGCTTGGAGAACCCTTTGATAGTGTTTGGCCTGTCTTCTTTGTTCCTTTGTCCTTATAGCACCTGAAATCCTGAATTGTACCTTTCGTGCCATAAACTATTATAATAAAATCATGCAATATAATTAATCTATTTCCAGATTTACTCAATTTTAGACAAAATTAAACAGATCAAAGAACAAAAAGGATATGAGAATAGAAACAATCAAACAACAATTTTGTGTGAATGCATGATTTGGAAAGGGCGATTGCGTGATCTGAAAAGGTCAATTGTGTGATCTGGAAAGGGCGAATGCGTGACTTTGTCAGGTCGAATGCGTGACCCTGAAGGGTCGAATGCGTAGTACTGTCTATGTGATTGCGTGATGACAAATATGTTCTCAAAATTCATGCAAAACCTGTAAAAAATGAAAAAAATTGTACGACTTGCAAAAATTACACAGAAAATAGAGAAGGTAAATTAGCTGTTGTTCACGTTGGGTTCACCAAAATGTAGTATGCTCAAATACACCATTGCTAAATAGGAAATAAGGACGATCACAAATCCTTAACTATCTAAGCAATTCAAACATAAAACCAATGAAATAACATAATCAAGCAAAATACGAATTATAAATGAAATCAATTAAAAACTCCCTATTCCGTGACCACGTATAACTTCCATTGTCCTTCTTCTCTCTGTGGTATGATGGCTCTCAGATATTGCACTAGCAACCTACAATTGACACAAAGATTCAAAGTTCATGATCTAGAGAAATTGTGAGGATTAAATGCTCAATTTATAGATTTTTGGATGAGATTGATTGAAAGGTGGAACAAAATGATCAAGAGGTGGAACTCAGGTGAGCTCACATGCTGATTGATAGTTGAACTGTTGACTTGGAGGTGAAACAAAATAGATTGAGTAAATTAATTGAGTTAACTGATTGAGAAAAAGCTAACTGACAGAAGAAAAAGAATGATTGGATGAAATAAAGAAGATGACAAAGAGAACTAGAAGATGGAAATAGAGACTGAAGAGATAAATGATTTAATTAATTAATTGATTAAATTAATTAATTTAGCATGTGCTTGCACTTTGACTTAGATTTTCAATTTATTCTTTGCATGATATTTATTCAAATAATTGAATTCATTTAATTCAATTTAGTATTTGAATATATTTAGAACTTGACTTTGAATTTCAATTTGGTTTTTGAAATCATGCACGTGTGACTAGAAGAATTAATATTTAATTAAATAATTTAAAGAAACTATTTAATTATGTAGAAATGGACTTTAATTAAATAATAAATTTTATTTAATTTAAAGGATTAAATCATAATTAATTAAATAATTAATATTTAGAAAATGGTTGAATAATTAGTTGATTAGAGAGATAGATATTGACTAATTAGTAATTTATTTAAATAATAAAGATTATTTAAATTGGAGAATTAATCATAATTAATTAAATAATAAATATTTAATTAACATTAGAAAATGGTGAAAATGATTAAATGATGAAACAATACGAAATAGAATGATTAGTAAAATGATGAGGAAATATGAAATAGAAGAATATGATTAATTAACTTAAATAAATAATTAAATAATTATTTAATCAATTAGAAGAATAATTAGTACATGATCAAATTAACATTTTTAGGTGTCTATAGGGCTAATTTATTCAACGAAGCATAACTTTCACCTGGGGAGTCCGTTTTTTGATTTCTTATACTCGTTGGAAAGATAATTCTGAGCAATACAATTTGGTATTGGTTTGATTCTCTTATTTTGTAATTTTAACATGTTTTTGGAGCCTACAAGCCAGATGTTCTTTTCAAGTTTTGGTCATAACTTTTTCATACAAAATCGGAC